>NC_074685.1:14713911-14971411 GCF_029448725.1 Salvelinus fontinalis
AACACTTAACAGACACACCCTCAGGCCTCAAATTAAGTGGACACTTCTGATGACGTCTGACGAGTTTACACTTGCAAGGGAGGAAGGAATTCATTTTAAATGGACCGCCCTTGCCCGGAAGTACATCACTCGTTCATCCCGCGACAATTGTGTTTTCAGCCACCGGTAGCTTGTGGGTGCTTTATATGCGCTACAGTCAATTATGATTGCATGTCTACTTATATTAACTATATAATTATGAATATACGCCTACTGTATGATAGCTAGCAAATTAGTTAGCTAACTAACGTTTTCATGCCTAGCTGGAACTTCTGAAGGACGAAAAAACATTTATTTCTACAATTTCCAAAAGCTAACCAAACAAAAACGTCATACATTTTATGAGACGTGTTTGTGCATTAGTAGCACAATTTCTAACTTATTTACATTTCTTTTTACTTACACTTGTATGTTTACTTCTCCATATTGATGTTGAGGTTTTAAGTTTTGGCAGAGTTTTCTTAGCGGATGTGCAATCATCGCAAATTGAATTATGGGGTGTTTCAGGCCCCGAAGTGAACATAATTGTACACTCGCAAACTCTATCAAAAATAGGGGCTGAGGGACTTACGTTGCGAAGTTCCCTTGTTTGGCTAATCGTTTGGACCGATGGCCAAGATGGTGACGGAGATTCCCCCAAGGGCATAAGACGAGAGTAAGTGGGGGAGGGTGTATCTTTTATGAGTTTGAAACGCAGCCCCTCTCTCTTTCTGATTCTCCCCCTCTCCTTCTGATTCTCTTTGATTCTCCACCTCTCTCTTTCTGATTCACTCTCTTTCTGATTCCCTCTTTTCTGCACTGACATTTTCATTTTACACACTTTGCTCCTACGACCTATGCATTATGCATCTCTCTGTCTTTTCTCTCCCTCTCTCTCTTCTCTTTCTCTCTCTCACTCCGCCTATTAACAAGTGTTTCTTCTTTGCCACCAAGCATCTATCAGAGACGATCTGAGAAGATACGCCCTCTAACATAATTGTTTGTTTTCACTAATATGCCTTCTCACACACTCCTCCATTTGTGGATCCTGCAGTAAGCAGAGTGGAATTTTATGGTTCTTTATGAGAAGTGAACAGGGCCGTGGGTGGTTAGGAGGGCATGGAGAGACAGAGGGCCTGTTGTGTTGTATATGTGACGATGCACGTCCTAATATTCTGAGTCGCCTTTTGACAAGCCTGGCCTAGTTGTAGGAGGTAGAGTCAATGGAGTGTATCTATGGATTGTGACACGACATGTCTCATGGCTGGCCCATGTAGATCATACAGACCCTACAGATGTGTATATACACACAGCAGCCTGAGAAATATAATATATTTTATGCACATAGCGGACGTGTTTAGGACTATCATGTTACTGCATTGTATAGACACTGTCAGTCAAATAGGGCAGTGTGTAGGCTACACTCCCACAAATACATACAGATAGACTTTACTTGAATATTCTGCCTGTCATCTTTCTCTCTTTCCCGCTAGTTCTTCTTTCTCTTTCATCTATAGCCTTCATTCATCTGCCATTCATGTTGGAACATTTGCTAAAAAAGAAAACTCTTATGTTATGATATACTGTGCTGTACTCTGCCAAGTGTTTTTACTATAAATATGTTTGACAATGTGACACAGACCTAAGGGTCGACCATTAATTAATATTTCATCCAGCACCTGTTCAAAGTCAGTCTAGGGACAGTATGTTTCTCATGTAGGATTCTGCTGGTCTTTTCTCCAGGTGGAGGTGAAGTCAATGAAGGAGGTGTGTCTGTTGGATCTGGGCGACTGTGAGTTTTCTGTCTGTAAAACAGCATGTAGCTGGGAAAAATACCACAAGATTTCCAGTTGGAGTTCATCTTATAAGTGTTCTGTGTGTGTGTCCTGTAGTCACTCCTGCACCAGTGACCCAGCACAAGTCTTCTGTCCTCTCCCCTAGCCTGCTAGGAGACCTGGAGGGCCTGTCACTCTCCAATGTCTCTTCCACCATCCAGGTGAGTGTGTGTGTAGATCTCTCTGTCTGTTTATCCATTCCTGTGTGTGTGTGTGTGTGTGTGTGTGTGTGTGTGTGTGTGTGTGTGTGTGACAGCTGAGAGAGAAACGTGTTGGATCATACTGTACAGAAGAGTGTCTTTAAAAGACTGCCTCTCTAGTGGCTGGAATCTCCTTCTGGAGTTGGCTGTTGACCCTTTCCTCCTTCCTGGACATAGTTGGAAATCATCTCCCCTTTCCTCCTTCCTGGACATATTTAGAAATCATCTCCCCTTTCCTCCTTCCTGGACATATTTAGAAATCATCTCCCCTTATCTCCTTCCTGGACATATTTAGAAATCATCTCCCCTTTCCTCCTTCCTGGACATATTTAGAAATCATCTCCCCTTTCCTCCTTCCTGGACATATTTAGAAATCATCTCCCCTTTCCTCCTTCCTGGACATATTTAGAAATCATCTCCCCTTTCCTCCTTCCTGGACATATTTACAGTGCCTTCGGAAAGTATTCAGACCTCTTGAATTTTTCCACATTTTATTACATTACAGCCTTATTCTAAAATATATTAAATAAAACTATTTCCTCATCAATCTACACACAATACCCCATAATGACGAAGCAAAAAAACGTATTTAGATAAGTATTCAGACCCTCTGCATGAGACTCAAAATTGAGCTCAGGTGCACACTGTTTCCATTGATAATCCTTAAGATGTATCTACAACTTGATTGGAGTCCACCTGTGGAAAATTCTATTGATTGGACATGATTTGGAGGGGCACACACCTGTCTATACAAGGTCCCACAGTTGACAGTGCATGTCAAAGCAAAAACCAAGCCATGAGGTTGAAGGAATTGTCCATAGAGCTCCAAGACACGATTGTGTCGAAGCACAGATCTGAGGAAAGGTACCAAAGCATTACTGCAGCATTGAAGGTACGCAAGAGCACAGTGGCCTCCATCAATCTTAAATGGAATAAGTTGGAACCACCAAGACCCTTCCTAGAGCTGGCCGCATGGTCAAACTGAGCAATCAGGGGAGAAGGGCCTTGGTCAGGGAGGTGACGAAGAACCCGATGGTCACTCTGACAGAGCTCCAGAGTACCTCTGTGGAGATGGGAGAACCTTCCAGATGGACAACCATCTCTGCAGCACTCCAAGAATCAGGCCTTTATGTTAGTGGCCAGACTGAATCCACTCCTCAGTCAAAGGCACATGACAGCCAGGGACTGGGACTGGGAGACCAGTCAGGATCAAGGCGAAGATTAACGGAGCAAAGTACAGAGAGGTCCTTGATTACAACCTGCTCCTGAGCACTCAGGACCTCAGACTGGGGCGAAGGTTCACTTTCCAACAGGATACCGACCTTAAGAACACAGCCAAGACAACGCTTGGCTTTCGGGACTAGTCTCTGAATTTCCTTGAGTGGCCCAGCCAGAGCCCGGACTTGAAACAGATCGAAGATCTCTGGAGAGACTTGAGAATATCTGTGCAGCAATGCTCCCCATCCAACCTGATAGAGCTTGAGAGGATCTGCAGAGAAGAATGGAAGAAACTTCCCAAATACAGGTGTGCTAAGCTTGTAGCGTCACATCCAAAAAGACTTGAGGTGATAATATCTGCCAATGGTGCTTCCACAAAGTACTGAGTGAAGGGTCTGAATGCGTAAATGTGATATTTCAGTTTTTTATTTTCAATTAATTAGCAAAGAATTCTCAAAGTGTTTGCTTGGTCATTATGGGGTATTGTGTGTCGATTGATGAGGGGGAAAACAATTTAATCCATTTTAGAGTAATGCTGTAACCTAACAAAATGTGGAAAAAGTCAAGGGGTCTGAATACTTTCCGAAGGCACTGTATAAATCATCTCCCTTTCCTCCTTTCTGGACATACAGTACCAGTCAAAGGTTTGGACTCATGCAAGGGTTTTTCTTTCTTTTTACTATTTTCTACATTGTAGAATAATAGTGAAGACATCAAAACTATGAAATAATCATGTTGTAACCAAAAACGTGTTAAGCAAATCAAAATATATTTTATATTTGAGATTCTTCAATGTAGACACCCTTTGCCTGAATGACAGCTTTGCACACTCTTGGCATTCTCTCAACCAGCTTCACGAGGTACTTACCTGGAATGCATTTCAATTAACAGGTGTGCCTTTGTTAAAAGTTAATTTGTGGAATTTCTTTCCTTAATGCATTTGAGCCAATCAGTTGTGTTGTGAGTCCATATTTTGGCAAGAACAGCTCAAATAAGCAAAGAGAAACTACAGTCCATTTAAGACATGGGGTGGCAGCGTAGCCTAGTGGTTAGAGCGTTGGACTAGTAACCGGAAGGTTGCTAGATCGAATCCCTGAGCTGACAAGGTAAAAATCTGTCGTTCTGCCTCTGAACAAGGCAGTTAACCCACTGTTCCTAGGCCGTCATTGAAAATAAGAATTTGTTCTTAACTGACTTGCCTGGTTAAATAAAGAAAAAAAAACATGAAAGCTACTCACTCCGGAACATTTCAAGAACTTTGAACATTTCTTCAAGTGCAGTCGCAAAAACCATCAAGTGCTATGAGGACACTGGATCTCATGAGAACCGCCACAGGAAAGGAAGTGTTACCTCTGCTGCAGAGGATAAGTTCACCTCTGCACCTCAGATTGCAGCCTAAATAAATGCTTCACAGAGTTCAAGTAACATCAACTGTTCAGAGGAAACTGCACGAATCAGGCCTTCATGGTCAAATTGCTGCAAAGAAACCACTACTAAAGGACACCAATAAGAAGGGACTTCGTGGTGACATTATACCGATGGAAATCGGTCCTTTGGTCTGAGTCCAAATTTGAGATTTTTGGTTCCAACCTCTGTGAGACGCAGAGTACAGTAGGTGAACGGATGATCTCTGCATGTGTGGTTCCCACTGTGAAGCATGGAGGAGGTGTGATGATATGGGAGTGATTTGCTGGTGACACGGTCTGTGATTTATTTAGAATTCAAGGCGTTTAGCGGTTTACCACCGTTTTGCAGCGATACCATCTGGTTTGGGCTTAGGGGGACTGTGATTTGTTTTTCAACAGGACAATGACCCAACACACCTCCAGGTTGTGTAAGGGCTATTTGACCAAGAAGGAGAGTGATGGAGTGTGGCATCAGATGACCCGGCCTCCACAATCACCCGACCTCAACCCAATTGAGGTGGTTTGGCATGAGATGGACTGCAGAGTGAAGGAAAAGCAGCCAACAAGAGCTCAGCATATGTGGGAACTCCAAGACTGTTGGAAAAGCATTCCAGGTGAAGCTGGTTGAGAGAATGCCAAGTGTGTGCAAAGCTGTCATCACTGCGAAGGATGGCTACTTTGAAGAATCTCAAATATAAAATATATTTTTGATTTGTTTAAACACTTTTTTGGTTACTACATGATTCCATATGTGTTATTTAATAGTTTTGATGTCTTCACTATTATTCAACAATGTAGAAAATAGTGAAATAAAGAAAACCCCTTGAATGAGTAGGTGTCCAAACTTTTGACTGGTACTGTATTTATAAATCATCTCCCTTTCCTCCTCCTTGGACATATTTATAAATAATATCCCTCTCCACTCTTTTATTTCCTGTGTTTTACAGTCTTTCTGTTTTCCTCTCTCCATGTGCCCTGTTCATACAACGCTCAGTGCCAACCTCCATCCACCTCCCTCTCGAACTCCCTCTCTGTCTCTCTCTCCACCTCCCTCTCTGTTTCTCTCTCCACTTCCCTCTCTGTCAGTTGTTCTCTCCCTGGTGTCTCTGTAGTCTACAGTGTGTCTATGCATTATGGTTGACCTTTTCCCAGTTGAATGGCTCTTTTTCTCTTTGGTGCTAGATTTATGTGTTTGTTGGCCTTGTACCAGCACTACTTTAGCTGAGGAGCATGTGTGACCAATCAACCAATATGAGCTAATTCTATAGAGAGTAGATATGTCCCTATAACATCACTATAACGTCCCATAATGTTCCCATTACATTCATTGTCTTACCGACAAATAATAAGTTCTCTCTCGTACGTATACAATCTTTTCGTACTTTTTTTTTCAGTCTTCACTCGTCCAGTGCGTATCAGTATGCGCGTGCGTGCGTGCGTGCGTGCGTGCGTGCGTGTGTGTGCGTGTGTGTCTGTGTGTGTGTGTGTGATTGACAGGGTGTCTCAGGCAGAGTGGTGTGTTTACTGATAGGTTAAGGCCAGGCAGTAATAGACAATAGAAATGCAGATTTAACAGGGTGCTGTTTGCACATCAGCATCTGATTGAGAGTCAATCCTATGCATAAATACATGATGGCCATCAGGATTCATAGACTGGGGTAAATAACCTCACAACCCTCTCGCTACATATTTCAAAGATGTGCGAGCAGACACACACACACACATAGTATCACCCACTCACTTTCTATCTGTCTCTCTCTCTCTCTCTCACTCTCTCTCACACACACACACCAATATCCTTCACAGACACACACTTGCCCCGGTGTCATTTCTATTTCTCACCAATCAGCCCACAGAAGCGGTGAGTGTGTCTCAGCTGAGCGCTTCGGCCCTTTTAGAGAATTACTGCCTGGTTATCAAAGACATTTACATTAACCCTGGTCACTGTCTCTGACCCCTCCTCTCCTCGATCCCCCCCCCCCCCCCTATTTTTCCCTTTCTCTCTCCCTCTCTTCTTTCCTACTTTCTCTCTCTTTTCATTCTCCCTCTCTCTAATAACATTTTGACATTAGAGGATCTCTCACAAATGCCTTTTAAACCATCCCACCCCTCCAAACACACACCCTCCTTCCGTTGTCTGTGTGTAGGGGGGGAATTGTCAAAGGCTGATAACGTTTCATTCATAATTAGCATTGGGCGAATGAGGCTGCGTTGGGGGGAAATTGAACTGTCAGCGGCGGGGCGCGGGCCGTTTGACCCCATCACGCCCGGAGGGGGCCATCATAATTTGTTCATTTGGTGCCCATCAGGCAGACCGCACCTCCCCGCGCCTCACCCCCCTGACCTTCCCCAGTGTGGGTGTGCTGGGTTCAGGTCTAATTATGAATCAGCAGTGGACTGGGAGAGGCAGGAATATAGCAGACCTGCCCTCCACACACCCCTACCTGCCACTCTCTCTCACACACACACACACACACACACACACACACACACACACACACACACACACACACACACACACACACACACACACACACACACACACACACACACACACACACACACACTGTCTGGTTATAAATAGGTTTAAATGCCCTGTAGGAAATATGCAATTGGTTGATTTGGATGGGATGTGTGTGTGTGAGAGAGTGTGTGTTTAGCAGAACATGATATGTGTGTGTGAATTTCACAATTTTCAAGGGAACATGTGGTCATCCCTACTGCCTATGTTCTGGCGGACTCACTAAACACAAATGCATCATTTGTAAATAATGTCTTGAGTGTTGGAGTGTGCCCCTGGCTATCCATACATTTTTAAAACAAGAAAATGGTGATGTCTGCTTTCCTTAATAGAAGATATTTTGAATTATTTATATATATTAAGTACATTTTAGAAATTACAATTACTTTTGATACTTAAGTATTTCTAAAAACCAAATACTTTTAGACTTTTACTGAAGTAGTATTGTACTGGGTGACTTTTACTTGAGTAACCTTCTATTAAGTTATCTATACTTTAACTTATGTATGACATTTGGGTACTTTTTCCACCACAGGTAGGGGGTTGTCTGTCTGAATCAAGCCCCTGATGCAACGACTTCAATTCAACTGATGCCACCTTGTCTTGGTGTACCATAACTGTCCATGTTTCTTTGAAAGTACCAAGATTAATCACCTTTTTTTTTTTCAATCTAATTTTGTGATGAATGGTCCCAGGTGAGCTAACCTCTGTGTGCTTTGAGCTAACTAACTCCTGTTGGCTTAATATGGTTGTAGGTGACTGCAGTGACATCTTGCTGGCTCCTTCTAGTCAAGGTCTTCTGATAGACTGACTTAATTAATTGTCATCTCCTGACTGACTGAGGGAACAATTAAAATCAAGTCAAACACACGTCTCTTACACCTCTCTCTCTCATACAATCTCACGACATAATGAAATCGTCTTTCTGAAGTAACAAGCAGCCAATGTCACAAAAACAGAAATGGATTTTCAATACATCCCCATACATCTCCTAACACACACTCGTTCTCTTAAATTGGACATGTTATGCGTTCACATGCTCGCCAGATGCCAAGTTACGGTTAGCCCCTTTTGAATATGTCAGCGAGATTTTCAGGTAATTTACCAGAGAGGATGCTGGGAGGGGGTGATCGTGTCATCCCACGGCGTGGGTGTGTGTGTCCGGGCTCTGAAGGTGACTGGAGTGTGTGTCATCCATCACAGTAGCTTCCTTTAAGTTGAGACATAATAGAGCCTCTCAATCAACTTCCTCTCCCGTTGTCACCTTCCCCCAAGTCCAGGAGAACAGACAAAAAGAGATCCACCAAGGGGGTGTGTGACACGGGAGGCAAGGTTACATCCCTATTCTGCTGTTATTTACACTTTGGGTTTGGAGGATGCGTCCTGCATCACAGGCCAACAGTGACAGAAGACTGGGCGAGGGGGTGTGTGTGTGTGTTAGGTCATTACTGTCTGCTGTGTCAAATTGGTGATGATAAGCAGTTTGAAACCCTGTCCTATCCTCCCTCCATCCCTCCCTCCTCACGGGGGTGTTAAACAGGACCTTGAGTGTGGAGGGAGCAGGATGTGCTTGTCAGGAAGGTAAATCTGCTCTGTGAAGGCGTGGCAGACATTACGGCCAGCTTTATCGACAACGACTGCTCTGACACGAACAAAAGTGGCCCGATAAATTTCCCCCGTTGGCGTGACGGGCGAGTGTGAGGGCGCCGCACCGTGACAAATGTTTGTTTGACCCCCTTCCTGTCTGGGGGTACACGACACGTCTGGGCTGGCTATTACCAGGGGAGGATGGGGATAACCTGCTCTCCTCTATGTGTTATTGTAGGAGGAAAACTGGACTTTTTGAATGTGATTAGCCAGCCTGTTTCTGTTTACTAACTTGTTTTGTCAGCACTTTGAGTTCCACCCTCTTGTATTTCAAACTGATTCTCCACACTCACACACCATGACAGTCCTGAGAATGTCTCACACAGATCTCTTCTCCTATCAGTATAATCTGAAAGAGACTGGTGAATATGTCCACCCACCTCCATCTCCTGTCAACAACTTAGACACTCTTTCCCATGTCATATCACATCATCACAAGTCAGAAATTAGGAGTTATATTCATCCCCTCGTTTGACACTCACCGTTGTGCACATGTTTACTTGGACCCTTTTTATCTTTGTTGACTGTGAGGTTTTTTTGACACTGTTGTGAGATTTCTCACACCTCTTTTTATAATTTCCCTCTCTCTCCCCCACACTCCCTCGTCCCCCCCTCGTCTCTCTGTCCCCCCCTCACTCTCTCGTCCCCCCCTCACTCCCTCGTTTCTCTCTCCACCCCTCACTCTGTCCATCTCTCAGCTTGTCAAGGTAAACACATAGCACCAACAGCAGCAGGTGTAACAGAAGGATTCAGGAGGTGTTAACTACTTGTTTTAGCGTTCTCTCACTTTACTCTCAACACAGGGTTGATATCCATGTGTCTGTCTGAGAGGCAGGGAGGAGCCTACTTAGTAGCATACTTAGTATATGGGCAATATACAGTGCATTCTGAAAGTATTCAGACCCCTTCCCTTTTCCCACATTTTTTTACGCCAAAATGAGCAATCAGGGGAGACGGGCCTTGGTCAGGGAGGTGACGAAGAACCCGATGGTCAGTCTGACAGAGCTCCAGAGTACCTCTGTGGAGATGGGAGAACCTTCCAGATGGACAACCATCTCTGTAGCACTCCAAGAATCAGGACTTTATGTTAGAGTGGCCAGACGGAAGCCACTCTTCAGTAAAAGGCACATGACAGCCCGCTTGGAGTTTGCCAAAAGGCACCTAAAGACTCTGACTATGAGAAACAAGATTCTTTGGTCTGATGAAATCTAGATTGAAGTCTGGCCTGAATGCAAAGCGTCACATCTGGAGGAAACCTGGCACCATCCCTATGGTGAAGTACAGAGATCCTTGAGGAAAACCTGCTCCAGAGCGCTCAGGACCTCAGACTGGGGCGATGGTTCACCTTCCAACGTGACAACGACCCTAAGCACACAGCCAAGACAGCGCAGGAGTGGCTTTGGGACAAGTCTCCATGTGCTTGAGTGGCCCAGCTAGAGCCTGGACTACAAGCTAGAACCCGATCTCTGGAGAGACCCGAAAATAGTTGTGCAGTGACACTCCAGATCCAACCTGACAGAGCTTGAGAGGATCTGCGGAGAAGAATGGAAGAAACTCCCCAAATGATGTGATGTGCTATGCTTGTAGCGTCATACCCAAGAAGACTCAAGGCTGTAATCGCTGCCAACGGTGCTTCAACAAAGTACTGAGTAAAGGATCTGAATACTTATGTAATATTTTTATTTCATTTCTACATTTGCAAAAAAAAATCTAAAAACCTGTTCCTGCCTTGTCATTATGGGGTACTGTGTGTAGATTGATGGGGGGGGAAAACAATTGAATCCATTTTAGAATAAGGTTGTAACGTAACAAAATACGGAAAAAGTCAAGGGGTCTGAATTCTTTCCGAATGCACTGTATGGCTATGATTGTCCTGATGTTGAGACAGACAGTTCTGTCACTGCATGGCTGGGCTGGGTGTCAACAAGGTAGCCTTTTACTGTTAATGAAGATTGAGCCACTAAACAGTGTAAAAAAAAAAAAAAATGACGATTTTATTCGCCTTTTCACACATGAATGAGACATGATGTGGGCATCCGATAACTCAAAATGATGAGAGTGTAACACCATTTAGGCCTAGTAGCTTCAATCTTCATTAAAAGTAGCATTTTGTAACAGTTGATGGGGATATTGCAGTGGAGTGTAGTTTTGTGCCGATGCGAAGTGTTATGAAACCACCTAGCCAGCTTACGTATATTTGTTTTTTTGCATGCAGCCTAATTGTGATTGCTTGCGTCTGTCTGTCTGTGTGAAGTAGATGGCTTGTACTACTATACGTAGACTAGATTATCTTGAGTCGAGAGGACTCCATTGCCACTGTCAAATCAACAATTCAAAAGAGTCAGGCCGGTTAATCAGAATAAGAATGCACAGAAAATAGAATGAATGAAAGAACGAACAGAATACAGAATGAACGAGGGACCATGTTAATGTTGCTAGGGGAAAATAAAGAACAAGAAAAACACTCCTCTTAACCCCCAGAATTGATCAGTAAGTTTCTCCCTCTCCTCCTCCTGACAGGGTGTTTTGTCTTGCCTCTCTATGCTATGGTAATTACAGTTCCTGCTATTGAAAAGGTAAAAGCTCTGTTAATAGAAAGCTGAATGGCAGGCTAGGCCCAGAGCAGTCCTAGTGTTCCCATTCATTAAGCCAGAGCAGTCCTTCAGCCTGCCTTGGAGCCGCATCAGACTATCCCACCCACTCACTACTAACCTGCCTGATTGGGGACATACTGTATAGGAGTAATAATAATACATTGGGTTTATATGGCACTTTTCTAGGACATGGCTGAAATGGGCCTTTTTCCAGGAAGAATGGTTGATGATTAATGAACAGAGCTAGGCATAAGTTGTCAACAAAACCTCAGTTATCCTGCAGTCGTAAGTGGAGTAGCCTATGGTAAGTAGATATTTAATGAAGAGAGCTAGACCTACGTTACCAAACAACATACCTACTTCTATGTGGGGTTATCTGGGTTTGGTTACCTGACAAAGACCATATTTGTCAAAATGTTATCAACCAACATTCTGTTCTTCAGACCTTTTCATATTGTCTTTGGTCCACTCTGTGTGTGTGTGTCCCTGTTTACTCAGCTCTGTCCCCTCTCTCTTGCCTTTCCTGTCCAGGTGAGAGGTCCAGCGTTTGTCCCAGAGAAGAGCCATGGCCTGCTGCACCGTATGACAGGTAAAGGTCTGTCAGCCCAGTACCAGTTCCCCAGACAGCCCTGTCTCTACCAGCCCACCATGGTCTCAGTCCAGATCAGCCTGACCAACACCACAGACCACCCTCTGGAACAGATCCACATTGGAGACAGGAGCCCCACAGGACTCAACATACACTGCTTCAATACTATAGGTGAGTTACATAACATAATACACTGCTTCAAAACAAAGTTTATTTGTCATGTGCGCTGAATACAACAGGTGTAGACCTTACAGTGAAATATTTACATACAGGTTCAAGCCAATAGTGCAAAAAAGGTATTAGGTGAACAATAGGTAGGTAAAGAAATAAAACAATAGTAAAAAGACAGACTATATACAGTAGCGAGGCTACATACAGACACCGGTTAGTCAGGCTGATTGAGGTAGTATGTACATACTATAGGGGAGTTAGATAACATAATACACTACCTGACCTTACCTAAGTATGTGGACACCCCTTCAAATGAGAGATTTGGCTATTACAGCCACACCCATTGCTGACAGGTGTATAAAATCCAGCACACAGCCATCCAATCTCCATAGATAAACATTGTCAGTAGAATGGCCCATACTGAAAATCTGTGACTTTCAACATGGTCCCGTCATATGCCACCTTTTCAGTTCGTCAAATTTCTTCCCTGCTATAGCTGCCCCGGGCAACTGTAAGTGCTGATATTGTGAAGTGGAAACGTCTAGGAGCAACAACGGCTCAGTGTTGGTGGCCACACAAGCTTACAGAACGGAACCGCCGAGTGTTGTAGTGCGTAAAAATCGTGTGCCAACTGTAAAGTTTGGTTGAGGAGGAATAATGGTCTGGGGCTGTTTTTCATGGTTCTGGCTAGGCCCCTTAGTTTCAGTGAAGGGTAATCTTAAATCTACAGCATACAATGACATTCTAGACGATTCTGTGCTTCCAACTTTGTGGCAGGCCCTTTCCAGTTTCAGCATGACAATGACCCGTGCACAAAGCGAGGTCCATACAGAAATGTCGAGATCGGTGTGGAAGAACTTGACTGGCCTGCACAGAGCCCTGACCTCAAATCCATCGAACACCTTTGGGATGAACTGGAACACCGACTGCGAGCCAGGACTAATATCAGTCCCCGACCTCACTAATGCTCTTGTGGCTGAATGGAAGCAAGTCCCCGCAACAATGTTCCAACATATAGTGGAAAGCCTTCCCTGAAGAGTGAAGGCTGTCAGAGGAGCAAAGGGGGACTAACTCCATATTATTGCTCATGATTTTGGGATGTTCGACGAGCACATGT
Organism: Salvelinus fontinalis; assembly: GCF_029448725.1. Lineage (NCBI taxonomy): Eukaryota > Metazoa > Chordata > Actinopteri > Salmoniformes > Salmonidae > Salvelinus > Salvelinus fontinalis. Next base: position 14,727,228 of record NC_074685.1, read on the forward strand.
CCACATACTTTTGGCCATGTAGTGTATATGCACTAAACAAAAATATAAACGCAACGTGTAAAGTGTTGGTTTCATGAGCTGAAATAAAATTCCCCGAAATGTTCCATGCGCACAAAAATGTATTTCTCTAAAATTGTGTACAAATGTATTTACATCCCTGTTAGTGAGCATTTCTCCTTTGCCAAGATAAGCCATCCACCTGACAGGTGTGGCATACCAAGAAGCTGATTTAAGTTCACAAGTAAACATTTGCTTAACAAGTCACAGAATAAGTTGCATGGACTCACTCTGTGTGCAATAATAGTTTTTATCTTTTTTTTTATGACAACCTCATCTCTGTACGCCAAACATACAATTATCTGTAAGGTCCTCAGTCGAGCGGGGAATTTTTAAACACAGATTCAACCACAAAGACCAGGGAGGTTTCCCAATGCCTCGCAAAGAAGGGCGCCTATTGGTAGATGGGTAAAAATAATAAAAACAGACATTGAAAATCCCCTTTGAGCATGTGAAGTTATTAATTACGCTTTGGATGGTGTATCAATACACCCAGTCACTACAAAGATACAGGTGTCCTTCCTAACTCATTTGCCAGTGAGGAAGGAAACCGCTCAGGGATTTCACCATGAGGCCAATGGTGACTAAAACAGCGTTTAATGGCTGTGATAGGAGACAACTCAGGATGGATCCACAACATTGTAGTTAATCCACAATACTAACCTAAATGACAGAGTGAAAAGACTGAAGCCTGGACAGAATAAAACTATTCTAAAGCATGTATCCTGTTCGCAACAAGTCACTAAAGTAATACTGCAAAAAATGTAGCAAAGCAATTAACTTTTAGTCCTGAATACAAAGTGTTATGTTTGGAGGAAATCCAATACGGCACATTACTTAGTACCATTCTCTAAATTTTTAAGCAAAGTGATGGCTGCATCATGTTATGGGTATGTTTGTAATCAATCGTTAAGGACTGGGGAGTTTTCAGGATAAAACATTTACGGAATAAAGCTATGCACAGGCAAAATCTTAGAGGAAAACCTGCTTTCCACCAGGAACCGTTCAGCAGGACAACAACCTAAAAAACAATGCCCAAACTATATTTGAGTTGCTTACCAAGAAGACGGTGAATGATCCTGACTGGCCGGGTTACAGTTTTGACTTAAATCTATGACCTGAAAATGGTTGTCTAGCAATGATCAACAAACAATTTGACAGAGCTTGAAGAAAAGAATAATGAGAAAATGTTGCACAATCCAGGTGTGGGAAGCGCTTAGATTTACAGCTGTAAACACTGCCAACGGTGACTCTAACATGTATTGATTGACTCGGAGTTGAATATTTATCTAATCAACGTTTTTATTTTTCATGATATTCTTTTACAAATATTAGAATTTTTCTTCGACATGACATTTTGTGTAGCTCGTTGATTTAAAAGACTTAAATCCATCTTAATCCCACTTTGTAACACAACAAAATGTGGAATAAGTCGAGGGTGTACACTGAGTGTACAAAACAATAAGAACATCAGCTCTTTCAATGAGACTGACCAGATGAAAGCTATGATTCCTTACTGATGTCACAAATCCACTTCAATCAGTGTCGATGTAACTCAATATTACAACGACAGTGTTTTTAATGTTTTGTACACTGTGTATTTAGGACGGGCTCATTGTAATGGCTGGAATGGAATATATGGAGCGGTATCAAACATATGAAAACCACATGTTTGACTCCTTCCATCAATTCCATTCCCGCCATTCCAATGAGCCCGTCCTCCTATAGCTCCTCCCACCAGAGCGAGAGAGCCAGAAACATCATCCAGGTTACGTATTACGCCAATGTCCAGGGAAAGGCCTTAACTACTCTGCATTACACTGCCATCCAGGACCTAATGATTTTAATGTAAAACGAATTCATTTGCACATACAGGTATGACCTCTCTTTCTTACAATTCTATATGAGGCCTCTTATGTTCCATGACATTTTAAAATAGGTGCTCTGCTGGTCACTCCAGACCCTGTATTAGTAGGTCATTATACTATGGAGGACTATAAGCCTATATGATAGGAAACCATCAAGACCTTGTTTTCTATTATAATCTTCTATAGCTGAGATTGGGCGTATTAATCCACATAATCCCTGGGAGGCCATATTGATTAGAGAATATCTCCATTCATAACACACACACACCTCTGGGCCAACTCTCCCTGCAGACATCAAAGAAAAGCAAAAGAAGAGATGAAAAAAGAAAGGTGGTGTGCGCTCAAGCACGTTAAAAGCTTCAATTGGCTGTGGATTGATTGGGCATTGAAGGAACTCAGGCTGCCAAACACTGGGTAATTGGGATCGATTGAGTTTGGAGTGTGTGTGTGTGTGTGTGTGGAGTCGGTTTTCAAATTGAGCAGGAGAAAGTGAATGCGGAAGAAATACCTTACTCTATCACAATGTCTTAAAAATAAATGATACAGAGCACTGTTCCTACAGTAGCATGGCTCACAATGTGTTTCAACATATCTGCCGCTTCCACACCTGCATCTACATGTATTCATCTACTGTAGTAAAGTCCACCTTCCTCTCAAAGCTAAAATGTAGAGGGGGATGAGGAGGAGAAATAGAGTGAGATGAGGGAAGAAGTTAAAGAGATGGGGCAAAAGGAAGAGAGAGAAAGAGGGGTGACATAAAGCACCTTTGAGGCAGGAGTGTTGATAAGAGGAGTGTTTGATGTCTCTGTTTTCAGTGTCTGGGCTCTGGTGTCCAGGGTCCTCCTCTGTGTGAAACAGAGTTCCACGCTAAAACACCTCCACTCCACAGAGAAACTCAGGGCTGCTCAGGAGAGCATAGAGGATGACTCTGTCGATCTGTCTCTTCTAGGCCTCTTTCTCCCTCATCCTCATCCTTCTCACTTTCTCTACCTCACAGATCTCTGCTCCATGTCTTTCTCCTTCTCTTCCTTCCTCATCTCTCTCTCATCCCTCTCTCTTGTCCTACTTTATACATAGCCATCTCCTCCCTCTCTGTCTCTCTCTCTTTTCCTCTCCTTCACTCTCCCTTCATACCCTGACGTTCTCTTTGACAATCCTGTTGTTTTGGAAATAGGCTATTCTTTTTTTGGTTTCGTTGTTGCGGAGGATGAGATTGAAAGATGGATTTCTCACACGCAGTGGCCTGGCTTTGTGAAGTAGAAAACACAAGTAGTGTCTGTCTGCATGCCTGTCTGTCTGTTCCACTCTAATGCCCTCCTCTCTCTCATTCTGCCCCCTCCCTTGTCACTCTCTTCCTCTCTTGTCTTCCATCTCTCTCTTCTTCCTTTGACCACTCCCTCGCTATCTGTTCTGGTCACTCACTTCTTTCTCCCTCTCTTCCCTTTCTTCTTCTGCCCTCTCCCTCCCCCTCTGCCCTTGTAACTCATTCCTCTCTTCCTTTCCTCCTCTTCTCTCACTTCTGCCCTCATTCTCCCTCTCTGCCCTTTTCACTCACTCCTCTCTTCCTCTCATCCTCCTCTTCTCTGTTCTCAGAGTCTCTGGAGCCAGAGGCCTCAGTGACTGTTTTCATGGGCATCGACTTCAACGACTCAACACAAGCAGCCAACTTCCAGCTGTGGTAAGATACCCTGTCTTTATACACAGTGAGGCTGAAGCAGCTATGGCTCTCTTCCTCTTCTCCCTCCTCTTCTTCTTCCTCCTCCTCCTATCCCTAACTTGCTTTTCTTCTAGCTGTAGAAGAGAACTCCCCTTTTCCGGTCTGTTATCTCCATCTCTTCTCTACCCCCCCTCTTCCTCCTCTCCTCTCTGACCTGACTCCCAGGTGAGGCATCACCCACCATTGATCCTGTTTCAGAGATAACAATTATCCCCCTCATTAATGAACTCTGCTCTGACTTCCCAGAGCAGAACAGAACAGCAGTCTATGCCACCACCTTTCTGCTCTGCTCCGTTCACTGATCAATAGGCTGATCAGAATTTTTGGGGGGACAGAGCAAAACAATCCGTGCCAAAATGCCAATCACCCAGTTTGTTTTGTATGGCAATCAGAAAAGAGAATGTCACATACACACCCCTAATTTCAATTTTTTTGAGCATTACCGGTAGCTTGATTGTTATTAGGTATATTGCAAAACACTACAGTACTATTATACACACAGACAGAAACATAACACAGTAACATAGTTGTGGCCCTTCGACACTCACTGTTGTCCTGTTTGTCCATCAGTACGAAGGAGGACCATTTCAGTGTGTCCATCCAGCCTGCCATAGGGGAACTCTTCCTGCCCATCACCATGACCGAACTGGACTTCCGCAAGGAGCAAGGTGAGCTTTCATACCGCGTTAACTACAAAAAATATCATAATCATTATCTTACACAGACTAAACATTATCTACATGATCATCAACATGACCAATCACTCCGTATTTCATGGTGTTTAGGATAAGTCACTGTTAAAAAAAGTGCTACTGAGCCGTGTGCTGTAGTCAGACCAGTCAAAGCAGCAACAAAGGCAGTTTGTTGTTAATGGCTTCATAAGTGATGCCAATAATACAGGCCTGCTTTTTATGGAGGCTTTAATGCAGAAATGCGTCATAATAAAGATACATTTTCCATTCAACTTCAATGGTCCTCCATTGAGAGTGGCTGAAATATCTTGTAAACACACACAGTCACATACACACACCGAGGAGAGCTGTTGAGAGAATGTGGTATGTAGGCCACCACTCTTCTCTAAGTGTCTACTAATGCCTTCCTCGTCTGGTTAATTCATTAATGAATCTTCATTCACTAGATTCGTATTCTGATCTCTACTCCTCACAGCAATCAGGGAGAAGAGGAGACAAAGGCTAGATTTAACCCACCCCTCTTTTTAAAGAAGATTCTTTAAACTGAGCAACTTTCCTTCTCTTTATGCGGTCTTTAAACAGATTTGTTATTTTGACCTGAATGGAGTAGTGTGTGTCCCCACACACACACACCACTCACTCTAACCTGCCTCCATCCCTCCCTCTGCCATTCACTCCAGTCCTCATTAAAAACTATTTCTGGCATGTTGGGTGCACTTTCTTTCTTCATCTTCCACACAGTCAAGCTCTCAAGCACTATGTTCATTTCCTGTCATCTGTCAGAATGAGGAGAGTGTGCTGGCTGTGTGTCACCGGGTATTGAGTGCAGTCAATGAATATTATTCTCCAGCGCACCTGCAAAGCAACCTCTAGATGTGATGTGAGTGCATCATTTCACTTAACTGTTTCTCACCCAATCAGGTAAACTGCTGGGCATGAACGAGAGCTCGGCAACCATCACCATGGCAGCAGAGAACATGACCAGCCAACCAATCAGCAGACCAGTGGCAACCGTGGCCAACCTGGGAGTGGTTCCATCCGGTCAAGACAACGTCCACAGGTGTGTGTGTTTTTGTTTTTTGTGTGGCTATTTAAGGTTAGGGATTGGCATTTTGAATGGGAATGAATTGTTTGGTCCCCACAACGATAGTAAAACAAACGTGTGTGTGTGTGTGTGTTTGTTTTTTCGGCTCTGCTTTGCACGTAGGTGTTTGACTATCTGTGTGTGTCCCTGCCTGAGACGGCTCTGCCAGGGGAATGCCTAGAGAACGGTGTGTGTGAAGTCTTGCTGTGTAATTGGTGTACACAGGGTGTGCTAATGAGCTTCCTTCTCCGTCACGCACACACACACACACCTGACGGATAATTACCCCTCCATCTATCTCTCTCCTGCTCTCTCTCTCCGGTTCCTCACCTGTCTCTCTTTCACTTCCTCTTTGTCCCTCTTTCTGTCTCTCCTATCTTTCCATCTGTCTCCCACTTTGTCCCTCTTTTACTTTGTCTCTACCTCCCTCCCTGTCTATCCAACTGTCTGAAAATAAGGGATCTTAGGGGGAGAGAGGGAGGACAGGGGATAAACAGAAGGGGATAGAAAAACCAAGGGGGAGAAAGGGAGAGATGGAGAGAAGGAAAAAGAAAGAGGAGGAATGAGACACTAGCACAAGGTTACAGGGAGCTGGGAGGAGTAGAGGAGAGTGAGTGGAAATCAATGTTAGCCGGTGGGAGAGGCCTGCCTCCAATAAGCCCATACTTCATTTAGAATAACCAATAGGACAAATGACTCTGGGCTATCAATCTCTCTCTGCTGCCTGGCTGGCTGGCTGACGGCTGGGGAGGAAGCTACACTCTCCTCACTGTCCTTTAATGACGACACGCTCTCCTCTGGTCTCGCAATGATGACATGGACCTGGTCCAAAGACGACCCCTGAGCTAGCAGCCTCCCCTTCTGCACATCTGAAGGAGTCAGATAGGTGTACTGGAAGTTAGTGTACTGGAAGTAGGTTAGGTGGAGCCGTCCACGGTTTTCTTGAGATCTGAAAGTACCGAAGAGGTATCTCATAGGTGGGGTTATATTGATGCTGCACAACTACTAGTGCACACTCTTTCTCTCTCACACACACACACACACACACACACACACACACACACACACACACACACACACACACACACACACACACACACACACACACACACACAGACCAGTGTTGACACAAATGCACACAGGAAGGATCGATGTGAGGGGAGACACACACTGAGAGCTCATTGTGGAGGTCACACTGCATTACTGTTACTGTGATGGAGGTGAACTCCACTAGGACCCCCTCTCCTCCTCCCTAGGGACAGGCCTCTCCTGCCTGGGCACCAGCACACAAATGAGGCGCTCTCCCTGGAGGTCAGGGTTCAGCCTTGAAGTGATGATCTTACATGGTATCATGTTTATATTGTGTGGTGGTATTAGCCACAATATTATATTACATTTGATATTGTGGCTATTAGAATAATTTAAGGAAGAATGCTAGCTGCATATCAGGTTCTTTGGTTTGTGCGCATGTGCACATGGGTGTATAGTGCACCTCTTCTCCCTCTCAGCCATGCAGTCCTGTTCATCACCAGCAGGGTGCAGCACTGCTACTCTCTACAAGCTGCCCTTACTAACGGAGGAAAACCTAACCACCTCAATACAGCCCAATAGATTGATGGAAAGGAGGCTGGCAATAAATCAAGCAGAAAAGAAAATGTAGAAAAAGCTGTTCTTGTTTGTGTCTAAACAGGGGGAATAGAATAAATCTGCTCTATTTTTCACTCCGTTTGAAAGCAAATGTGATCATATTTGTATGCATTGGTTGGTTAGAGACCTTCATTTTTAAAAGTGCACCGTGGGAATTTTAAGCTGTGTGTTTACTTTGCTTCAATATAACATATTTATATATACAATTTTATTTCCATTTGGTGATGACTGAAATGGAGTTAAATGCAAATATACTTTTTGTCCTATTAGTCTTAAATTAATGAGGATGTTCAGTATTTTATCCCACAATTTTATTATTCGTAAAAATCATTATTTGATTATCACCTATAATACGAACAAATTGCAGCCCAAAGTGCTTTTAGGCGTAATAATATTTATTTGTTTTTTATTATTTTGTTTTTAGTGGGTTTGTGAGCTTTATTGTTGAATGTGCCACCAAATAATAACAATTATAACAGAAGTAGCAATGGTTATGAACATATCCAATGACACTGCTAACAATGTCTGTGTTTGAGTGTGAGTCTTCTCTCTTCCCAATCCCCAACTCTGCATTAGTTAACACATCTGTATACTGTCCTTGTGAAGTGTTCTTTATCCCTTCATCTCCCCCTGTTGTGTAGTGGTCAACACACACACACCTCTACCTCCCTCTCTCTAGTGGTCATCAGTGTTCATATGGGCTGCAGTGTGGTCGCTCAGTGTCCGTATGGCGGTGTTCTAGGAAATGTACTGCTCTCTAATAGGGGTTAATAGCAGTACCCATCTGGCTGTAGCTGGTCTGATCTGACCACCCTGCTGAAGGACACTTGGTCTTGGACACTCATCTGACCACATGGCCAGTGAAGCCCAGTTAAGCTCAGCTCAGTGTGGGGTTGATGGGCGCATGCTGCTGCATTAATGGCTTTAACCAGCCAGGGCCTGTTAGTGTTGTCTACCAGGCAGCCGCTATATGTCGGACCAGTCAAAACACCATTCATGTTTACTTCAAATGTTTGCTTGAATGTTTTTCTGGAATTTTTGGTTGAATATTCATATAATGTAAAGTGCTGGAAAAGCTCTACATAAATCCAATCCAGTAACGTCTCTCGTGCAGCCAGTCGGTTGTGGTGGGTGGCAGACTGATCCTTGTTCTTCCTGACCCAGCCTGAGGTTGAATGTAAAGGTGAAGCCCACTTAGTGTTTGCATGGTGGGGTGTTGGAGGTGTACTGGAGGCAGATGGCATCAGGGAGAGGCTCTTTCCACTGAGGAGAATCACACATAATTGGAGAGTGATGCTTAGCAGCAGTCTGCCGATCGATGCCAATCCCTCCTCTCTAAGTCCGGGGGTTATCGTTTGCTTTTCTTTTCATACGCTGCAATTAATCCAGTGTTTAGCCCCTCTCACTCCTGCCTGGGGAGAGCATGGGCATACCAATGACCTGGTTAGGACCACTATCACCCCTACTGTGTGTGTGTGTGTGTGTGTGTGAATTTGGGCTCACATCTGGTTTGTAAATGGATGCTCCTCGGGGCTTCACTGTGCCCCGTTACGTTTTTTTAATATTTTATGAGGGGGTGTGTGTGTCACCTCAGTGTCTCTCCTCTAGTCCTCGGTGTGAAATCAGAACCAGGGAGAATCCTGCCCAGAGGCCTACAGCTCAGAACTATAGGATAAAACGTTTCACCATGCACCAACCAGACAGACCTGTACACAGAAGTAACACACACACAGACACTTAAAGCACACCAACCAGTGACAAATCAAACATACTGTTTTCTGGCCTGAAGAGAGAGTGAGAGATACACCCCCATCCCTAAAATCCTTAAGACACAGTGACCACACACCTCAGGCAGCTTACGTGGAAAGAGGTTATAGCACAGGACACAGTGGCTGGGTAGGGCTTTTAAAATGATCGTTAGCAGTTTTTTTAAACATATCTAAAGCTCTGTTTTTGGTAGCCGGAGCTTTTAGATTGGAGTCGTTAGATTGGTATATTTGAAAAATGACATGTTTAGGCCTACACATTTGCTAAACGAGAAGAGAAAATGAAAGAGTGGAGGGGTAGAATGAAAGAGTGGAGGGGTAGAATGAAAGAGTGGAGGGGTAGAATGAAAGAGTGGAGGGGTAGAATGAAAGAGTGGAGGGGTAGAATGAAAGAGTGGAGGGGTAGAATGAAAGAGTGGAGGGGTAGAATGAAAGAGTGGAGGGGTAGAATGAAAGAGTGGAGGGGTAGAATGAAAGAGTGGAGGGGTAGAATGAAAGAGTGGAGGGGTAGAATGAAAGAGTGGAGGGGTAGAATGAAAGAGTGGAGGGGTAGAATGAAAGAGTGGAGGGGTAGAATGAAAGAGTGGAGGGGTAGAATGAAAGAGTGGAGGGGTAGAATGAAAGAGTGGAGGGGTAGAATGAAAGAGTGGAGGGGTAGAATGAAAGAGTGGAGGGGTAGAATGAAAGAGTGGAGGGGTAGAATGAACGAGTGGAGGGGTAGAATGAACGAGTGGAGGGGTAGAATGAACGAGTGGAGGGGTAGAATGAAAGAGTGGAGGGATTAGTGGTGTTTTCAGTGGAGTGTGTTCTGTTGAAGTGGCTAATATTTTAATTAAGTCTGAGAGGACTGAGAGCTGCCTGATAAACTCCCTCTCCTCTGTTGATGGTAATTTAGCTGCTCCCCAGAGCCACAGCCAGACACACTGTTGTGTGTGTGCACATATGTGTGTCCTCCTCCCTATCCCATAGGGTGTGTCCTCCTCCCTATCCCATAGGGTGTGTCCTCCTCCCTATCCCATAGGGTGTGTCCTCCTCCCTATCCCATAGGGTGTGTCCTCCTCCCTATCCCATAGGGTGTGTCCTCCTCCCTATCCCATAGGGTGTGTCCTCCTCCCTATCCCATAGGGTGTTAGTTGGTGGGGGTGTTGTTTAGCTGTACCCAGAGACAGAGACAGCCCAGTGGCCCCTGGTCCTGTCTACAGGCCTGTTCCTAACATGCTCTGAGCCTCCTCTCCTCTTCACTGAGGTATTGCCAGGCCTGAGGGAGGGCTGCTTGTCAGTTCGAAGAGCGGGTCTTTGTGAGGTATTTGTCAGGCCTAACCAGGGGTCCACGGGGGGCCTTTGTCCCAGGGATGTAGTGCTAAACGGAGGCAGATGGCTGGGTGGTGTCAGCCTGTCAGCCACGTGGGGCACCAGAGGGGACAGGGAAGAGGGAGAAGGGGGCCCAGCACAGGCCTGTCACCCTAAAGAGGGGTTGGGTCACCCCGGGTCAGGCCCGCTGCCTGGCTCTTGTTAGCACCCTCAATGGGCACCATGTGTGCCCCATTTTAGTCCCCCTGTCTGTGGGGCTCGTATCCTAGGAAACCGGGCTGCTGAGACTTCTCCTGGGGGAGGGAGGGTTCCCCCACACACACTCTCTATTGCTCTCTCTGGGGAAAGGGGGTGAATGTTTGATTGACAAAAGGAGTGTGTCTCCTCCTTAATGGCTTTTTAGTCAGCTGGATAATAGTCTGGCGATCTCTCTCTCTCTCTCTCTCCCTCTCTCTGACACCCCCTCACTAATGCTGGGTAATTACATGATTTGTAGTGTTTGGGAATTGTATTAATGGAGGATTTATGAGGGCCTGCTTGGTGTGTGTTAAAGGAAAGTTTCAGCCATTTCGAATGTTATATTGTTTTTGTGCATCTCTGAATGATGTTCTATCGATTCCCTGGGTCATTTCAGTTTTCATGTGTATCTGAGTTATTGCGGTTCACGCAGGCAAAAATCTGGCCAGTATGACGTAGCACCGTGATAAAGTCACTTTCACTACACTGGAAGTTAATAGGAATACGACATTTAGATCGCAACAACGTCTCATAGATGTCAGATTTGAATACTGTCTGATGTCATAACTTGGAAGGATGTCTTCTCTCGAATGAGCCATTGAGCATAATTTTGTGATATTCCTTCCTCGACAAATGTCTAACTTAACGGTTGGTCCAGCACATTTTTCCTGTTTGTCTGACACTTTAGTCCAGGGTGCATTGCATGGTGCAGTTGCCAGAGATATTATAGAAAGGAGATGGGAATCAGATGAAATAAGGAACGTATAACACCCCACCCAGCAGACTTTCGACCAATGGCATTCACGTTGTCATGCTGTGTCACGCGATTGCTAAGCTAATCGCCACGCAATCCCTTCTCAAAGTCAGTGTATATGTCGAGAAACGTGTCTATTTTCCTCTAAAGTACATAATGTCACGATTCCAAAGCTATACGATACTACAGATGGCATGTTAATTATCTCACATTTCGGAAAAGATTTGTAAAGATTTGTAATGCAATATTAGCATGAATTTCATCAACAAGAATGTTGATGAAATTCATGCTAATATTGGGTTTTTGAGCTAGCACCCAATAGACTCACATTCACTCCTTGAAGGAGAGCGATCCTTGTACCAGAATTGCCCAGAATGCACCGCGCGGCCCATTGACGTAGCATGGGCAACTGCCTTGTTCAGGGGCAGAACGACCGATTTTTACCTTGTCAGCTCGGGGATTCGATCTAGCAACCTTTCAGTTACTGGCCCAAAGCTCTAACCACTAGGCTACCTGCCGTCCCAACATGGTGAGATTGTAGACTCCTAAATTGATAGCTGTAAAATTGCCTAAACAAATTGCACTAACTTAACTCCCCTTTTCAGGACAATGTCTTTCAAAGATAATTTGTAAAAATCCAAATAAATTCACAGATCTTCATTGTAAAGGGTTTAAACACTGTTTCCCATGCTTGTTCAATGAACCATAAACAATTAATGAACATGCACCTGTGGAACGGTCGTTAAGACACTAACAGCTTCCAGACGGTAGGATATTAAGGTCACAGTTATGAAAATGTAGGACACTAAAGAGGCCTTTCTACTGACTCTGAAAAACACAAAAAGAAAGATGCCCAGGGTCCCTGCTCATCTGCGTGAACATGCCTTAGGCATGCTGCAAGGAGGCATGAGGACTGCAGATGTGGCCAGGGCAATAAATTGCAATGTCCGTACTGTGAGACGCCTAAGACAGCGCTACAGGAGGGACAGCTGATCGTCCTCGCAATGGCAGACCACGTGTAGCAACACCTGCACAGGATCGGTACATCTGAACATCACACCTGCGGGACAGGTACAGGATGGCAACAACTGCCCGAGTTACACCAGGAATTCACAATCCCTCCATCAGTGCTCAGACTGTCCGCAATAGGCTGAGATGGGCTGGACTGAGGGCTTGTAAGGCCTGTTGTAAGGCAGGTCCTCACCAGACATCACCGTCAACAATGTCGCCTATGGGCACAAACCCACCTTAGCTGGACCAGACAAGGCTGGCAAAAAGTGTTCTTCGCTGACGATTCGTGGTTTTGTTTCACCAGGGGTGATGGTCAGATTCGTGTTTATCGTCGAAGGAATGAGCATTACACCGAGGCCTGTACTCTGGAGCGGGATCGATTTGGAGTTGGATGGTCCGTCATGGTTTTGGGCGGTGTGTCACAACATCATCGGACTGAGCTTGTTGTCATTGCAGACAATCTCAACGCTGTGCGTTACAGGGAAGACATCCTCCTCCCTCATGTGGTACCCTTCCTGCAGGCTCATCATGACATGGCCCTCCAGCATGACAATGGCACCAGCCATACTGCTCGTTCTGTGCATGATTTCCTACAAGACAGGAATGTCAGTGTTCTGCCATGGCCAGCGAAGAGCCCAGATATCAATCCCATTGAGCACATCTGGGACCTGTTGGATTGGAGGGTGAGGGTTAGGGCCATTCCCTCCAGAAATGTTCGGGAACTTGCAGGTGCCTTGGTGGAAGAGTGGGGTAACATCTCACAGCAAGAACTGGCAAATCTGGTGCAGTCCATGAGGAGGAGATGCACTGCAGTACTTAATGCAGCTGGTGGCCACACCATATACTGACTGTTACTTTTGATTTTGACCCCCCCTCCCCCTTTGTTCAGGGACACATTATTCAACTTCTGTTAGTCACATGTCTGTGGAACTTGTTCAGTTTATGTCTCAGTTGTTGAATCTTATGTTCATACAAATATTTACACATGTTAAGTTTGCTGAAAATAAATGCAGTTGACAGTGAGAGGACGTTTCTTTTTTTGTTGATTTTAGCTCTGTTACATGCTGATTTTGTCTTTGGTATTATTGTGTGTAGCTAGCTAGCCCATAGAAAGAGCATTGCATTGTGGATTTTGTAGTGGACTTGAGCAGCAACAGATTTCCACAACGCTTTTCCATGTTGCCACCAACCTTATTATAACGCCAAAATGCTACATTTGTTCACAAAAAAATATTGTTGACACATATTTTTTTTTTTTTTTTTTTATTGACACATATTAATGTTATTTAACACTGTAAATTAAAGGAATGAGTGGATTCTTCCTTTAAGAGTATAGGCAGCTGAAACACACATTGGTTGTTAATTTCATGAAGTTATAGGTCAGCTATGCAACCTTAACTTACATCCCTAAACTTAGTGCCACCCTAGACTGAAAGACTAAATGTGTAATATCATAATTCATGTTACCTTGTATCTAGTCATTCCTGTATTTAGTTGTTACCCTGTCTTCTACAGTGGCAAGAAACAGTATGTGAACCCTTTGGAATTACCTGGATTTCTGCATAAATTGGTCATCGAATTTGATCCGATCTTCATCTAAGTCACAACAATAGACAAACATAGTGTGCTTAAACTAATAACACAAATGATTGTGTTTTTCTTGTCTATATTGAATACATAATTTAAACATTCACAGTGTAGGTTGGAAAAAGTATGTGAACCCCTTGGCTAATGACTTCTCCAAAAGCTAATTGGAGTCAGCTAACCTGGAGCCCAATCAATGAGACGAGATTGGATAGTTGGTTGGGGCTCCCTTGCCCTATAAAAAACACTCTCAAAAAAAGTTTGCTATTCACAAGATGCATTGCCTGATGTGAACCATGCCTCGAACAAAAGAGATTTCAGAAGACCTAAGATTAAGAGTTGTTGACTTGCATAAAGATTGACAGTGTTACAAAAGTATCTCTAAAAACCTTGATGTTCATCAGTCCACGGTAAGACAAATTGTCTATAAATGGAGAAAGTTCAGCACTGTTGCTACTCTCCCTGGGAGTGGCAGTCCTGCAAAGATGAATGCAAGAGCACAGCGCAGAATGCTCAGTGAGGTTAAGAAGAATCCTATAGTGTCAGCTAAAGACGGAATTCTCTGGAACATGCTAACATCTCTGTTGACAAGTCTACGATATGTAAAACACTAAACAAGAAGGGTGTTCATGGAAGGACAACACGGAAGAAGCCACTGCTGTCCAAAAAAAACATTGCTGCATGTCTGAAGTTTGAAAAAGTGCACCTGGATGTTGTTCAGCGCTACTTCCAAAATATTCTATGGACAGATGAAAATACAGTTGAGTTGTTTGGAAGGAACACACAACACTGTGTGGAGAAAAAAGGCAAAGTACAACAAGATTAACACCTCATCCCAACTGTAAAGTATGGTGGAGGGAGCATCGTGGTTTGGGGCTGCTTTGCTGCCTCGGCCTGGACAGCTTGCTATCATCGACGGAAAAATGAATTCCCAAGTTTATCAAGACATTTTGCAGGAGAATGTTAGGCTACCTGTCCGCCAAAGCTCAACAGAAGTTGGGTGATGCAAAAGGACAACGACCCAAAACACAGAAGTAAATCAACAACAGAATGGCTTCAACAGATGAAAATACGCCTTCTGGAGTGGCCCAGTCAGAGTCCTGACCTCAACCCGATGGAGATGCTGTGGCATGACCTCGAGAGCAGTTCACACCAGACATCCCAAGAATATTGCTGAAACAGTTTTGTAAAGAGGAATGGTCCAAAATTCCTCCTGACTGTTGTGCAGGTCTCATCCACAACTACAGAAAACGTTTGGTTGAGGTTATTGCTGCTAAAGGATGGTGAACCAGTTATTAAATCCAAGGATTCACATACTTTTTCCACCCCGCACTCTGAATGTTTACACAGTGTGTTCAATACAGACATGAAAACGTATAATTGTTTGTGTTATTAGATAAAGCAGACTGTGTTAGTATATTGTTGTGACCTAGATGAAGATCAGATCAAATTTTATGACCAATTTATGCAGAAATCCAGGTATTTCCAAAGGGTTCACATACTTTTTCTTGCCGCTGTATATCCAGTCAGTCCTGTAACCCTGTATCTGGTATCCAGTCAGTCCTGTAACCCACTATCCTGTTAGTGCTGTAACCCAGTCTTGTATCTCCTGTTCCCTGTAGGTTTGCTGGTAAGACGGCCAGTAGTGGAGCTGTGGTGCTGGTGACGGTGGAGCTGAGGGAGTCGTCTACAGCCCTGATCACCATCAACACAGAGAAGAGTGTCATGGGCTCCATGCTGCTCCGAGACCTTAAACTGGCCCTGGCCCAGGCCTAGAGTCTACAGCGCCCCCTAGCCCCAGTCCTCCAACACAGGGAGAAATGCACAGCTGCCATGGAGAGGTCTCATACACATGCATGCAAAAACACACATACACAACATTTATTTCTGTCTCCCAATCTCAATTCTTCTTCCTCTCGTTCATTCTCTGTCACGCAAATACACACTTACATGCAGGCAAAAAGATTGATATTGTTTCTCTCATGCTTACACATCCTCTCATACGGTACACACACTCATACACACACCTCATCATATTTTTTTACACTGTGACAATCTATTGTCAGCAATGAGCATCAATGTTTCTGCTGCATTTCATTTCAACAAGACTCTTGTTTCTCCCTAGACCAGAGACTATGTGTCTCCCTAGACCAGAGACTCTGTGTCTCCCTAGACCAGAGACTCTGTGTCTCCCTAGACCAGAGACTCTGTGTCTCCCTAGACCAGAGACTCTGTGTCTCCCTAGACCAGAGACTCTGTGTCTCCCTAGACCAGAGACTCTGTGTCTCCCTAGACCAGAGACTCTGTGTCTCCCTAGACCAGAGACTCTGTGTCTCCCTAGACCAGAGACTCTGTGTCTCCCTAGACCAGAGACTCTGTGTCTCCCTAGACCAGAGACTCTGTGTCTCCCTAGACCAGAGACTCTGTGTCTCCCTAGACCAGAGACTCTGTGTCTCCCTAGACCAGAGACTCTGTGTCTCCCTAGACCAGAGACTCTGTGTCTCCCTAGACCAGAGACTCTGTGTCTCCCTAGACCAGAGACTCTGTGTCTCCCTAGACCAGAGACTCTGTGTCTCCCTAGACCAGAGACTCTGTGTCTCCCTAGACCAGAGACTCTGTGTCTCCCTAGACCAGAGACTCTGTGTCTCCCTAGACCAGAGACTCTGTGTCTCCCTAGACCAGAGACTCTGTGTCTCCCTAGACCAGAGACTCTGTGTCTCCCTAGACCAGAGACTCTGTGTCTCCCTAGACCAGAGACTCTGTGTCTCCCTAGACCAGAGACTCTGTGTCTCCCTAGACCAGAGACTCTGTGTCTCCCTAGACCAGAGACTCTGTGTCTCCCTAGACCAGAGACTCTGTGTCTCCCCAGAACAGGTAACCAAAAATGTGTTCATCAATCAATGAGGTCTGTATCACTTTTGGTGAAAATAACTGAATATATTAAAACTGTAACGTGAACTATGGTTGTTGACGGTTGTTTTGAATGAGTCTCTCTTGATTGTGGTGCGTTGTGTGTTCGGTTAGTGTGTCGGGATGTTTTCCAGTTTGTTTGTGGGTATGGTTACTTCATAGTGTGTGTTGGGTTGTGGTGCAGTGTGACTGACTGGGTCTTGGGTTTCGGTGCGTTGGCTATGTGTGTGTTGGGTTAGGGTGCAATGTTGGGTTGGGTTAGGATGCGTTGTGTTGGGTTAGGGTGCCGTGTGATTTGTGTCTGGCTGTGTTTTGGGTTAGAGTATAGTGCGTTTGTGTGTTGGGTGCAGTGTGTGTGTTGTGTTGAGTTTGGGTGCGGTGTGTGTGTTGTGGTTTGTGTCTGGCTGTGTTTTCCAGCTCATAAGCGAGGTGTCTCTGAGGGATGTAGAGGAACACCTGTTAGATCATCCATCACCTCTCCCTACGTACTTATTCCCCCTGCCAGCTGTTCATCACACACACACACACACACACACACACACACACACACACACACACACAGGCCATAGACAAACACTACAACAGTCCACAAAATATTTTTTCACACCCACTTCTTCTGCCATTTTCCCCTCTCAGACACACACAGCGAGACCTGCTGTAACTGGCAGTGTATAGAAATGGCTTTATCTGCCATTATGACACAAGCCGTTAAGGCCTACTGCAGCTGTAACTTACAGCTCCGTCTGACCCACACACACACACACAAATCTGGAGCTTTTACACTCCCGGCTTGACATTTTTATGTCACATTTAGAGAGGGAATGGTCTGATGCTAAATCAGACTACTCAACACAGACGGACTGCTGCTTCATACTTGTAGCTTACTGGGCTGAACTGAAGTTATGTATGTTTGCTTTAAATATTGTTCCCACTATGGAGATTGGTTCTGTGTTGTTGTAATGAATATGTACGGTATCTTAGATGCTTTCTTTCATGTTCCAGTTAACATTAGGGAAAGGGGGATACCTAGTCAGTTGTACAACTGAATGCCTTCAACTGAAATGTGTCTTCCGCATTTAACCCAACCCCTCTAAATCAGAGAGGTGCGGGGGGTTGCCTTAATCGACATCCACGTCTTCAGGTGCCCGGGGACGTCTGTTTTGGCAACACTAAGTCAACATCCAACAGACTGTACATTTTACTAGATTGGCATTTTCCATTAAAACACTAAGTCAACATCCAACAGACTGTACATTTTACTAGATTGGCATTTTCCATTAAAACACAAATCAGGAAATACGTGAGAGCGGACAATTATTTATCAGTTGATAACAACAAAGGTGGTACCACCAGCATGTTCATTTAATTATTCTGAGTGGCAGAGTGACCTGATTCTCTGAACGCCTCTCCCCAATAGCTAAACAACCATACCTTCTGTGCATGTGCTACTTTATTGTGAAAGGTATGTTGTACAAACCTCTTAGTCTGCTGTTACTATAAACGACATGATGATCAACATGTCGTACAACGGTCCGCGAGAGAAACTCTGAAATGAACATTTACATTTACATTTAAGTCATTTAGCAGACGCTCTTATCCAGAGCGACTTACAAATTGGTGCATTCACCTTAAGATATCCAGTGGAACAGCCACTTTACAATAGTGCATCTAAATATTTTAAGGGGGGGGGGGTCAGAAGGATTACTTTATCCTATCCTAGGTATTCCTTAAAGAGGTGGGGTTTCAGGTGTCTCCGGAAGGTGGTGATTGACTCCGCTGTCCTGGCGTCGTGAGGGAGTTTGTTCCACCATTGGGGTGCCAGAGCAGCGAACAGTTTTGACTGGGCTGAGCGGGAACTGTACTTCCTCAGTGGTAGGGAGGCGAGCAGGCCAGAGGTGGATGAACGCAGTTCCCTTGTTTGGGTGTAGGGCCAGATCAGAGCCTGAAGGTACTGAGGTGCCGTTCCCCTCACAGCTCCGTAGGCAAGCACCATGGTCTTGTAGCGGATGCGAGCTTCAACTGGAAGCCAGTGGAGAGAGCGGAGAAGCGGGGTGACGTGAGAGAACTTGAGAAGGTTGAACACCAGACGGGCTGCGGCGTTCTGGATGAGTTGTAGGGGTTTAATGGCACAGGCAGGGAGCCCAGCCAACAGCGAGTTGCAGTAATCCAGACGGGAGATGACAAGTGCCTGGATTAGGACCTGCGCCGCTTCCTGTGTGAGGCAGGGTCGTACTCTGCGGATGTTGTAGAGCATGAACCTACAGGAACGGGCCACCGCCTTGATGTTAGTTGAGAACGACAGGGTGTTGTCCAGGATCACGCCAAGGTTCTTAGCGCTCTGGGAGGAGGACACAATGCAGTTGTCAACCGTGATGGCAAGATCATGGAACGGGCAGTCCTTCCCCGGGAGGAAGAGCAGCTCCGTCTTGCCAAGGTTCAGCTTGAGGTGGTGATCCGTCATCCACACTGATATGTCTGCCAGACATGCAGAGATGCGATTCGCCACCTGGTTATCAGAAGGGGGAAAGGAGAACATTAATTGTGTGTCGTCTGCATAGCAATGATAGGAGAGAGCATGTAAGGTTATGACAGAGCCAAGTGACTTGGTGTATAGCGAGAATAGGAGAGGGCCTAGAACAGAGCCCTGGGGGACACCAGTGGTGAGAGCACGTGGTGAGGAGACAGATTCTCGCCACGCCACCTGGTAGGAGCGACCTGTCAGGTAGGACGCAATCCAAGCGTGGGCTGCGCCGGAGATGCCCAACTCGGAGAGGGTGGAGAGGAGGATCTGATATTTCACAGTATCGAAGGCAGCCGATAGGTCTAGAAGGATGAGAGCAGAGGAGAGAGAGTTAGTTTTAGCAGTGCGGAACGCCTCCGTGATACAGAGAAGAGCAGTCTCAGTTGAATGACTAGTCTTGAAACCTGACTGATTTGGATCAAGAAGGTCATTCTGAGAGAGATAGCAGGAGAGCTGGCCAAGGACGGCACGTTCAAGAGTTTTGGAGAGAAAAGAAAGAAGGGATATTGGTCTGTAGTTGTTGACATCGGAGGGATCGAGTGTAGGTTTTTTCAGAAGGGGTGCAACTCTCGCTCTCTTGAAGACGGAAGGGACGTAGCCAGCGGTCAAGGATGAGCGAGGTGAGGTAAGGGAGAAGGTCAACTGAAATGGTCTGGAGAAGAGAGGAGGGGATAGGGTCAAGCGGGCAGGTTGTTGGGCGGCCGGCCGTCACAAGACGCGAGATTTCATCTGGAGAGAAGGGAGAAAGAGGTCAGAGCACAGGGTAGGGCAGTGTGAGCAGAACCAGCGGTGTCGTTTGACTTAGCAAACGAGGATCGGATGTCGTCGACCTTCTTTTCAAAATGGTTGACGAAGTCATCTGCAGAGAGGGAGGAGGGGGGGGGATTCAGGAGGGAGGAGAAGGTGGCAAAGAGCTTCCTAGGGTTAGAGGCAGATGCTTGGAATTTAGAGTGGTAGAAAGTGGCTTTAGCAGCAGAGACAGAAGAGGAAAATGTAGAGAGGAGGGAGTGAAAGGATGCCAGGTCCGCAGGGAGGAGAGTTTTCCTCCATTTCCGCTCGGCTGCCCGGAGCCCTGTTCTGTGAGCTCGCAATGAGTCGTCGAGCTACGGAGCAGGAGGGGAGGACCGAGCCGGCCTGGAGGATAGGGGACATAGAGAGTCAAAGGATGCAGAAAGGGAGGAGAGGAAGGTTGAGGAGGCAGAATCAGGAGATAGGTTGGAGAAGGTTTGAGCAGAGGGAAGAGATGATAGGATGGAAGAGGAGAGAGTAGCGGGGGAGAGAGAGCGAAGGTTGGGACGGCGCGATACCATCCGAGTAGGGGCAGTGTGGGAAGTGTTGGATGAGAGCGAGAGGGAAAAGGATACATGGTAGTGGTCGGAGACTTGGAGGGGAGTTGCAATGAGGTTAGTGGAAGAACAGCATCTAGTAAAGATGAGGTCAAGCGTATTGCCTGCCTTGTGAGAGGGTGAGGTCAAAAGAGGAGAGGAGTGGAAAGGAGGCAGAGAGGAATGAGTCAAAGGTAGACGTGGGGAGGTTAAAGTCACCCAGAACTGTGATAGGTGAGCCGTCCTCAGGAAAGGAGCTTATCAAGGCATCAAGCTCATTGATGAACTCTCCAAGGGAACCTGGAGGGCGATAAATGATAAGGATGTTAAGCTTGAAAGGGCTGGTAACTGTGACAGCATGGAATTCAAAGGAGGCGATAGACAGATGGGTAAGGGGAGAAAGAGAGAATGACCACTTGGGAGAGATGAGGATCCCGGTGCCACCACCCCGCTGACCAGAAGCTCTCGGGGTGTGCAAGAACACGTGGGCAGACGAGGAGAGAGCAGTAGGAGTAGCAGTGTTATCTGTGGTGATCCATGTTTCCGTCAGTGCCAAGAAGTCGAGGGACTGGAGGGAAGCATAGGCTGAGATGAACTCTGCCTTGTTGGCCGCAGATCGGCAGTTCCAGAGGCTACCGGAGACCTGGAACTCCACTTGGGTCGTGCGCGCTGGGACCACCAGGTTAGGGTGGCCGCGGCCACGCGGTGTGAAGCGTTTGTATGGTCTGTGCAGAGAGGAGAGAACAGGGATAGACAGACACATAGTTGACAGGCTACAGAAGAGGCTACGGTAATGCAAAGGAGATTGGAATGACAAGTGGACTACACGTCTCGAATGTTCAGAAAGTTAAGCTTACGTTGCAAAAATCTTATTGACTAAAATTATTAAAATGATACAGTACTGCTGAAGTAGGCTAGCTAGCAGTGGCTGCGTTGTTGACTTTGTTTGAAAGTGTAGCTGGCTAGGTACTTATTTCATAGTAGCCACTAGAGGCAGTTATAATAAACAGAGTGGTGTCTGTTTTCTTCCTGCAAATGTGGCTCTTGAATGGTTTATTAAGCTACAACATATTATAACAACCTATCACTGAAAAGACAAGACTCTCAGGAACACGTGTCTCTTCTGTTTCCCTCTACAATGACCACAAGCTGTTCAAGACTCATTAGAACAGAGTGGACAGGATCAGCCACTAAATCAGAGGGGGAAAAGAAAATCATCAATGATGACACTGAAGATCATACAAAATGATTGCCTGATGATCTTCTGAACTTCCCAATACCTTTCTGATGCATTTCAGTTACTTCAAACCGTACTTACTTCAGATTACTAGCCGGAAGCTGTTACTTCCGACAGAGATGGCCGCCTCGCTTCGCGTTCCTAGGAAACTATGCAGTATTTTTTTTTTTTTTACGTGTTATTTATTACATTGGTACCCCAGGTAATCTTAGGTTTTATTACATACAGTCGAGAGGAACTACTGAATATAAGAGCAACGTCAACTCACTATCATTACGACCAGGAATATGACTCTCCCGAAGCGGATCCTGTGTTTTGCCCACCACCCGGGACAATGGATCAGATCCCAGCCGGCGAACCAATACAACGATGCCGTAAAAGGGGCAGACGAAGCGGTCTTCTGGTCAGGCTCCGGAGACGGGCACATCGCGCACCACTCCCGAGCATACTACTCGCCAATGTCCAGTCTCTTGACAACAAGGTTGATGAAATCCGAGCAAGGGTAGCATTCCAGAGAGACATCAGAGACTGTAACGTTCTTTGCTTCACGGAAACATGGCTCAATCGAGACACGCTATTGGAGTCGGTACAGCCAGCTGGTTTCTTCACGCATCGCTCCGACAGAAACAAACATCTTTCTGGTAAGAAGAGGGGTGGGGGGGTATGCCTTGTGATTAACGAGACGTGTTGTGATCAGAACAACATACAGGAACTCAAGTCCTTCTGTTCACCTGACTTAGAATTCCTCACAATCAAATGTCGACCGCATTATCTACCAAGAGAATTATCTTCGTTTATAATCACAGCCACATATATTCCCCCCCAAGCAGACACATCGATGGCCCTGAACGAACTTTATTTGACTCTTGAGGCTGCATTCATTGTAGCTGGGTATTTTAACAAGGCTAATCTGAAAACAAGACTCCCTAAATTCTATCAGCATATCGATTGTGCTACCAGGGCTGGTAAAACCCTGGATCATTGTTATTTTAACTTTCGCGACGCATATAAGGCCCTCCCCCGCCCTCCTTTCGGAAAAGCTGACCACGACTCCATTTGTTGCTTCCAGCCTATAGACAGAAACTAAAACAGGAAGCTCCCGCGCTCAGGTCTGTTCAACGCTGGTCCGACCAATCTGATTCCACGCTTCAAGATTGCTTCGATCACGTGGATTGGGATATGTTCCGCATTGCGTCAAACAACAACATTGACGAATACGCTGATTCGGTGAACAACTTCATTAACAAGTGCATTGGCGATGTCGTACCCACAGCAACTATTAAAACTTTCTTCAACCAGAAACCGTGGTATTGATGGCAGCATTCGCGCGAACCTGAAAGCGCGAACCACTGCTTTTAACCAGGGCAAGGTGACCGAAAACATGACCGAATACAAACAGTGTAGCTATTCCCTCCGCAAGGCAATCAACAAGCTAAGCGTCAGTATAGAGACAAAGTAGAGTCGCAATTCAACGGCTCAGACACGAGAGGTATGTGGCAGGGTCTACAGTCAATCACGGACTACAAAAGGAAACCAGCCCCGTCGCGGACCAGGATGTCTTGCTCCCAGACAGACTAAACAACTTCTTTGCTCGCTTTGAGGACAATACAGTGCCACTGACACGGCTACCAAAACCTGCGGACTCTCCTTCACTGCAGCCGACGTGAGTAAAACATTTAAACGTGTTAACCCTCGCAGGGCGGCAGGCCCAGACGGCATCCCCAGCCGCGTCCTCAGAGCATGCGCAGACCAGCTGGCTGGTGTGTTTACGGACATATTCAATCAATCTTTATCCCAGTCTGCTGTTCCCACATGCTTCAAGAGGGCCACCATTGTTCCTGTTCCCAAGAAAGCGAAGGTAACTGAGCTAAACGACTACCGCCCCGTAGCACTCACTTCCATCATCATGAAGTGCATTGAGAGACTAGTCAAGGACCATATCACCTCCACCCTACCTGACACCCTAGACCCACTCCAATTTGCTTACCGACCCAATAGGTCCACAGACGACGCAATCGCAACCACACTGCACTCTGCCCTAACCCATCTGGACAAGAGGAATACCTATGTGAGAATGCTGTTCATCGACTACAGCTTAGCATTTAACACCATAGTACCCTCCAAACTCGTCATCAAGCTCGAGACCCTGGGTCTCGACCCCGCCCTGTGCAACTGGGTACTGGACTTCCTGACGGGCTGCCCCCAGGTGGTGAGGGTAGGTAACATCTCCACCCCGCTGATCCTCAACACTGGGGCCCCACAAGGGTGCATTCTAAGCCCTCTCCTGTACTCCCTGTTCACCCACGACTGCGTGGCCATGCACGCCTCCAACTCAATCATCAAGTTTGCAGACGACACTACAGTGGTAGGCTTGATTACCAACAACGACGAGACGGCTTACAGGGAGGAGGTGAGGGCCCTCGGAGTGTGGTGTCAAGAAAATAACCTCACACTCAATGTCAACAAAATAAAGGAGATGATCGTGGACTTCAGGAAACAGCAGAGGGAGCACCCCCCTATCCACATTGACGGGACAGTAGTGGAGAGGGTAGAAAGTTTTAATTCCTCGGCGTACACATCACGGACAAACTGAATTGGCCCACCCACACAGACAGCGTGGTGAAGAAGACGCAGCAGCGCCTCTTCAACCTCAGGAGGCTGAAGAATCTCGGCTTGTCACCAAAAGCACTCACAAACTTTTACAGATGCACAATCGAGAGCATCCTGTCGGGCTGTATCACCGCCTGGTACGGCAACTGCTCCGCCCACAACCGTAAGGCTCTCCAGAGGGTAGTGAGATCTGCACAACACATCACCGGGGGCAAACTACCTGCCCTCCAGGACACCTACACCACCCGATGTCACAGGAAGGCCATAAAGATCATCAAGGACAACAACCACCCGAGCCACTGCCTGTTCACCCCGCTATCATCCAGAAGGCGAGGTCAGTACAGGTGCATCAAAGCAGGGACCGAGAGACTGAAAAACAGCTTCTATCTCAAGGCCATCAGACTGTTAAACAGCCACCACTAACATTGAGTGGCTGCTGCCATACACGTAAAAAAATGTATCACTAGCCACTTTAAACAATGCCACTTAATATAATGTTTACATACTATATTACTCATCTCATATGTATATACTGTACTCGATACCATCTACTGTATCTTGCCTATGCCGTTCTGTACCATCACTCATTCGTATATCTTTATGTACATATTCTTTATCCCTTTACTATTGTGTGTGTATAAGGTAGCTGTTGTGAAATTGTTAGGTTAGATTACTCGTTGGTTATTACTGCATTGTCGGAACTAGAAGCACAAGTATTTCGCTACACTCACATTAACATCTGCTAACCCTGTGTATGTGAAATAAAATTTGATTTGATTTTGAGATTGAATACTGTCAAAAGTACTGTTGGGCTGATTTGTAATAGCTCCAATTAAAGATGTAAACATTGGCCGTTGATTACATAATGTTTTGTTACATGGTGGTGATTTTATTTTTTTTATTTTTGCAAAATGGGGTCGCACCAAAAAAGTTTGGGATCCCCTATTGTACGAAATTTCTTTTGTCTGCTATTACTATAAACGACGTCATCAACATGTTGGACAAACGTCTTTGTCTGTTGTAACTATAATGACGTTGTAATACAGAATACAAGCAGGACACAGACAGGCAGTCTAAGTAGCAATTTAATGCTCTTAAATATTTCATATTCATTTGATTTATTTTCCTCAATAAAACAAAAGTTTATTTTTGGTGATTGGCAAAATTGAAGCATGATAGCAGACAGTTAGTTATGTTGATAATGTTTTCATCTGACTAGCTACCTGATTTGACTGATTAAAGGAACGGAAACATTACAGTGCCTATTATACCAGACGTTGGTGGTTGTTTTGCTCCTCCTTGATGTGATCATCACCACGGCAACAGCTCCACATCTATCTCAAAGTTCAGTCATCTTCCTAATTTGATGTAGGCAGCGGCTAAGTTGTGTGAATGGAAACAATACGAAGAACAACTGAACTGGGCCTTCTTGGTCTTGTATTCAATGTCTTTGACTGAATGTTAGACTGGATAAGAAACTGTAGAAAGGCTGATGTAGACAAACTAAGAAGCACACACACACACACACACACACCCACTAGTCTACTCTCCCTGCATGTGTGATCCATCTCCCAGGTTGGCACCTACTATAATGGGCTGGGGGTGAGGGGGGTGAGGGGCCTGCCTCTCTCCCTCCTCCCCTTCTCTCCCCTCTGTGGTGACAGCTTGATTTCGTGCTCGCTCTCTCAGGGCGACATGATGGGCCTGTTAATATGGACTTTTCATGGTGTCTGTCTGAGAATAGGAGAGAGGGAGGGAAAAAGAAGGTCCCAGTTAAGGACACGCCTGTCTTATTGCCAAAGGGAGGGATGGGGTAGAAAGGGGGATAGAGAGGGTCCCAGACAGACACTAAAGGAAACTGCTGTCTGACCTGAGCAGATAAGGCACTTTTCATTAACCACAGTGTCTCCCTGTGCACAGATGTGCAGACACACACATTACAATTCAAAGACACCTTCCCTAGCAAGCTTGCACTCTCTAACACACCTTTGAATATCAGTAATATACGGTATAATATAGGGCTATATTAACAGAAAAAAAGATTAAGCCTATACCTGAACTGAAAGGTGACGTTTTGACCTTTTAGGTCTTCATCCGTACACTAACAGGAACTGTAGATAGTCATGGCCTTTAATCCAGACTCCTTCCTCACAGTCAGGGCCTCTATTTCAGACTCCTTCCTCACAGTCAGGACCTCTATTCCAGACTCCTTCCTCACAGTCAGGGCTTCTATTTCAGACTCCTTCCTCACAGTCAGGGCCTCTATTCCAGACTCTTTCCTCACAATCAGGGCCTCTATTCCAGACTCCTTCCTCACAGTCAGGGCCTCTATTTCAGACTCCTTCCTCACAGTCAGGACCTCTATTCCAGACTCCTTCCTCACAGTCAGGGCCTCTATTCCAGACTCCTTCCTCACACTCAGGGCTTCTATTTCAGACTCCTTCCTCACAGTCAGGGCCTCTATTCCAGACTCTTTCCTCACAATCAGGGCCTCTATTCCAGACTCCTTCCTCACAGTCAGGGCCTCTATTCCAGACTCCTTCCACAGTCAGGGCCTCTATTCCAGACTCCTTCAGTCAGGGCCTCTATTCCAGACTCCTTCCTCAGTCAGGGTCTCTATTCCAGACTCCTTCCACAGTCAGACCTCCTGCTCTTAATTCCTCAGCAACTTCAAGGTTTTTCCTTATCTCTCCCACCACTTATTTTATCTGTACATCCAAACATTTATTACAGCAGATGTATTTGAAGCTGTACATTGTCTCTCCACATTGATTACCCTCCAATATGATAACAAATCAAAATAAATACTTGCAACCAAAAACTCACATGTTCAGTCAATGCAGAGACAATTTACAAACCATAATACTTAAATGTTGATTTTATTCATTTGTGAGATAAAGTGGAACAGAATAGGGTTTGATGAATACTATATTTTGGAGGGAAGTGGAAAGTGTCATATCCACCCCAAATACAATCTTCTCCCCCAAACCCATCTCTGTCTGTCACCAGGGGACCCCTGGGGATGGTGATTGTGGTGATTAGGCTTAAATTGATGCTTCACAGCTATTGTGTGACTCTCCTTTATTGTAATTAGATTTTTTTCTGCTCTGAAGTTTCTTTTAAATGCTGCTCTGAAGCGTGTAGACTAATGAACTACATCTTCCCACTCAGAAATGTTCAATCAGGTCTTCGTTAGGACGACACACACATTCAGGCTTTCAGTACATTAGATTTTTCACTTTACTTTTTTCTGGCTTCACATGTGTATCTATCTGCTGTGTGCAGACTGGAGTAGGGTAAGAAAATGTTCTGTTCTGTTGGGGGGGGGGGGGGGGTGGAATGCGTGCATTTGTACCTGTGAGCACACACACTAATAGAAATATCCATAGTGATAGAGCAACCCAGTCTCATGAGATATACATTTACTTTAAATGTATTTGCCAAGTAATTGCATTTGAACTTTTTTGCAGTAAAACGTTCCACTACAACGTTTTCGAAATGTAACATATCAACCTTTTTTATATATTTTAGAATCGATTTATAAACCCTTTATAAAGTATACTTTAATGTAAAGTGTTAGCGAACCAAGTAATTTGAGGAGCGGCATGCAGCCAGGTGCATTCTGCCTCTCTTCTCTGTGCTCTCTAAGTGAACGCACAATGGAAACATAGAATGCCTTTATGATGGCTCTCTGTAAGAAGCCACCCCCTCCACCCTCCCCAGTTCTTAATTAGCGTTTGATTGCGCTGTAAAAAACAGCGGAGTGCATTAAAGAGTGATCAACGCAGTCCAAACGGAGATTGGCTTCATTAACGAGGATGAGGGGAAAAAATATTTAGTGTGTTGATTCAAGCAGAGGTAAACACATTTTGCGCCCCACCTACACAAGCACTTTATTTACCGTGATAATAATTTATTTGAAAGCAGTGGGGAGCTAGGCATGAGGCCCCTGACAGGTTAAAATGTGTTAATGTAAGGTAATAAGTTAAAAGGGGTGAGAGGAAGGTGAGTGGCGTTAAAGTGCTTGACTGTCCTATTCAGTAGCAATTTGGGCCTATAAATGCTTGCACTAAAACAGACTCAGTCTGAAATAGTGGAGTATTAGCCACACAAAAGACGCATAAACCTCTGTGATTCACACTCACAAAGCCCCTGGCGGCACTCCTCTCCAGGCAGGCCCCTAATGAAGACCTGTATTTCACAGGGCCTACACAATAAAGCATAGCGGAGTGGAGTGCTCAGGGCTGGTACCCTTCCTGGCCTATACAAGCACTTTGCATTTACCTCTTCCTCCCTCTCTAGCCTCGACTGTAAAAGTCATAGCGGAGAAAAGGAGAACACACAGCCAGGCAATATCTATTTGGGTTGATCCGCCATGTAGCTTTTTAAATTAGGGGTCTCATTGGCAGACCATTAGGGTTGAAAAGGTTCTGAGCTGAGATACATGTGTTTGTCCAAAAGCATGAAAAGATGCAAAGTGGGTACAAAAGGTAAATAATACTTTCTCATTTGCACCAAATGAAAAAAAGGAAATGGTCTGTTTTTGAATTAAAAACGTTTCCTCAAATGAAATGTGTTATTTTAGGGCCCATGTTAATTCAGTCTATTTTATTTTTGTGAACTGAGAAGACTGTACATAACATGGTTGGCAGCAGCAAAGCAGTGAGGTCTCCTCAATCCATGGACCCTTCACATGTTTGCATTAAATCTTTTAACATGTTTCTTCACCAAATGTTGGTTGTCTTATAGAGTGAATGTATCATTATACAGGCCCAAGTCCAACAAGACAAGAAATGAGGGATACATATTTTTTCCATTCAATATTAATTGTGTAAAGATGATACATGTTGGTCAATATGACAGAGCATTTGACATTTGGAGTCAGTGACTCTATGAATGGTGAGGAGATTAATAGAATTTGTTTTGAGAACAAACAATTAGCCAGCTGTAATTTATATTGGGAACAACCAGCTCAAACCGTGTAAATCCCATTCCAGGCACAACCACACACCAACCTCGCTAGATCAGAATGTTTGACAAATTGCCTATTTGTGTGTGAACTTAGAACCGATCCAGTGGGGGACTATGCCTATAGCGTGTCGATGGAGAACTCCCATTTTAGCACGGCGTTTGGAGATTATGTCACGGGAGTGCGCGTGGAGTCATTAATATACCTCAAACCTGCTCAATCTCTTTTCAGAGGCCTCCCCGTCCGAGTGCCTCGCTCCATGCATACGCTCTCATCTGAATGCTAATTTCCTATTTAAAATCCTCCCTCACGCGCGTAGATGTGGTGTGTGGAGGGGGACTGAATGTTTCTTCTAAAAAACCCAGATGTAGAGTATCAAACCCTCGCTGCTGCTGGCTGCTTCCCCTAGCGCTTGTTCGCATTCAGGCCCAATTAATTAACCCACGGACCTTGTGGGGTGGGCAGGTATACTCCTGCAGTGGCCACAGGCGGTGGACTCGCTCGCGCTCTCAGATTTAAATGCGCATCTCATTTTCATGATGATGAGCATGCAAGCACCGCACAGACTGCCACTTTGTTTGGAGAGAGAGAAAAAAATTACAGTTTTGATACCTCTCCAAACCTCCATGTCCACCCCTTAATCCCCTTGAGGTCCCTGGCCTGCGGTTTAGAGGTTCTCCGAGGCGGCTCTTGGGCCAGTCCAGTTCGATCTGCAGTTTTGGGAAATAAAACGCTTTTAAAGGGTTTTATTGTTCTCTCCACGTACCCGCCTGGCTCTCCATGGAACGTCTCAAATAGAAAGTGACTGGCCTTTAATTGAAGTGGTCGGTAAGCAGTTGTCATATGGAAATATTTGAATAGAGATTATGTGCTGTACTTCACTCAAATCCACTCCGTTTAGAGAATTAGAAGTAACCTATTGGAAAGGCAGCGGCGAAGCCATGGGGATTATATAAATGGACTATATTCAGACAATTAATACTTTAACGAGATCAGGAACAGGCTGGTTAACATTTGAAAGGAGTTCGGGGCACTTCGGTAGAGACAGTGTCGTGTGGTGAAAGACAGATGTGTCTAAATACCGGGGATTGCTCGCCTAATAGTTGTAAACTTGTCACTCTTCACGCTCTCCTATTCTAGACTAGACCTGTGACCAAATCACTCCAAGGCCTAAATGGACGACTATAAAATAAACAGTAGGCTTTAGCCTTCTATTTGAAATTGCGTTACTAATCGTCAATGTCATCTAGTTTTTGATTGGAAGTAATATGAAATAATTTTCAATCGACGACTAGGAAAAGCGGAAACAGCCAGGCAGTGTATCGGCTGTAGTTATACGGCATCCCTAATCATGTCGTTTCCAATTGTGTGATTTATGTGGGTTCCCTAAATGTAGGCTATGATTAGGGGCCTTGGTGATGGCGAGGCGCTGCGTGCAGTTTGGATGACTCCACGAGGCGATGGAGTAAATGGGCGTTTTATTTATCGCAGTGCCAGGGCCCCCCTTAGCGGAAGAGCGCTCTCCCAAATTGAAATCTAGCGGAGTTTACTCTCCTGATTAGTGGCTCGCGCAGCCCAAGGCTATCATCAAACAGAGAAGCCCTGCGAGTTCTGACATCTAATTGCGTGTGAATTAATGTGGCCGAGAGTGACAGCGGCAAAGCCTCAGTCTCCGTCCCTCCCTGCATCTCTCCTCCCTCCCCCCGACACAATAACCACAGCAGTGCCATAACTCGAGGACTGGTGCACCTCAACAGTGACCTGATATTCTACCAAATTTAGCCTTTTTGATAAAACGATGAATTCATATCTGAATGGTCATTTCTTTGATGACGCCACATTAGTTTTTGAGAAATATATTTTTATATATACAGACAGACAGACCCATGTGTTGCCTATTCTATGAATGGCTGCCTTCTACGAAAAGTCACACACATCCCTCCCAAGAGGCTATGTCAGGTGTAGTGTCAGGAGACTATCAAAAGCAGTTGGATGCTCAGATGGTTAGAGTGACTTTTTTCCATAAACGTTTATTTTCAAAGACGGTGATAAAAACAGCACTTAATGTGGAAAAGTCCTTTCAGATCAAACTCTGATCCGCCACTATTATGACATGTTCTTTAATTAATTCAGTAATCTAAACAAATTATTAAAAGTAGCGTAATTGGATAATCAACTCAGAATATTGTTCGCTTCAGAGCTCGAACCAACCGAAACGACTCCATCGATTTGTGTGTATTGAATCATCAATAAAGGCAATGCGTTGTTTTCCTTTAAAACTTTTCGGTACCACTTCAGAACCACTGGCAGCGACAAAATCGGGGCTCTTGTATGATGATCAGCACCACAAATCAGTGGATAGCGACTGTTTTATGTGACGCTGCACATTACTGACCTCTGGGATAAGCCCATGTAGAGGCCTACACCACTACAAGTAGTTGGCTCCCCATGGTACTCCATTCAGCCATACTAGTTAAAACCTTTAGAATTGTAAAAAGGGAGGCTACATCTGCGAATAATTGAAACAGAGTTATCCAGTATAACTTTATTAAAGTTGACGTTGAAAATATCTGAAGTTCAGACCATACAACAGCCATTTAGGGCACCCTGCCTGCCTCTGCCCCTCGGGTGAGAAAGCCGTTAACCTGAACAGAAATGTGTCAGCGGCGCGAGGCCCTGGAGTAGCTCACCTGAGCATTGCTGTGTGAACCGGAGATCGCTCCTATAAAGTCCCAGCAGTCTGTGACCTTTACTGTAATTCGTCAGGCGCCACAGTGACGGGGAGGCCCTTCACACGCCGATAATTTGATTACTATAACATCTGTAACATCAATAATGTCCGATGAGATTGTTTTGCGCAACCAAACATGCAGAGGCTGTAAAGGAGGGGAGGAGGGGGTCATATCGTCATTGACATTTAACCCACAGCATAGACGCACCACGCCATTAAAACTGGGTTGGATGATCTCGCTGAAGAGGGTGTGATTTTTAAAGGTAACTTCCTCAGATGATGATGACGATGTAGTCTAATGGCACACGCCAAGAAAATAATTGTGCCCCCATTACGCATGAATCTGAACTATTTTGGCACAGCAGCGTTAAAACATTTATCCAAACCAACTTTAATCAATGAAGCGTTATAGGCCTGATTACCATCACCATGCTGTAACTGCCATGGACGGCCAGTTACGCGTCGAACAAGGGCAAGCTAAATAGCCTATCCCTGTAATGCAAACCAACAGTGAAGTGAAAGCGTGCACCACCCAAAGAAGGGTTTTATTTTGGGCCTCATTGCGCGCACGTGCATCTCCGGAAGCCCTGTTCCACGGTTTCCACTTCTCACAGAGAGAGAAGGGGGAATGTGGAGGATATAAATGTTTTGCTTAACCAGAGGAAACATCGCTGCCGCTAACCGATCTCCGGATCCATTAAGCTAATTTATTAAACGCAATTTGCCTTGTGTCATTGGGCTGAGTAGCTCGGGAGAGAGAGAGGGTTGAAAACGGGGAGACAAGGGGCTGCTGGCGGGACAGCGGGGGGAACACGGTTCTGACACGCAGAATTAGAGGCGAATTAAGATCCTCAATGAAGAGGAAGTTCCAGGATAGACAAAAAAGAGAGGAGTATAAGAAACGATAGATAGGAGGGGACTGAATGGTTGTTCATGTTTTACTTGAGGTCGGGTGTCAAACAAAGAATAGCCGCCACCTGTAATATTACACTAAACAAAAATATAAACGCAACATGTAAAGTGTTGGTCCAATATTTCATGAGCTGAAATAAAACATCCCAGAAATGTTCAATATGCACAAAAGCTTATTTCTCTCAACTTTTGTGCACAAATTTGTTTACATCTGTCAGTAAACATTTCTCCTTTGCCAAGTTAATCCATCCACCTGACAGTCATATCAAGAAGCTGATTAAACAGCATGATCATTATACAGGTGCACCTTGTACTGGGGACAATAAAAGGCCACGCTAAAATGTGCAGTTTTCTCACACAACACACTGTCACAGATGCCTCAAGTTTTGAGGGCATGTGCAATTGTCATGCTGACTGCAGGAATGTCCACCAGAGCTGTTGCTAGAGAATTGAATGTTAATTTCTCTAACATAAGCCACCTCCAATGTCATTTTAGATAATTTTGCAATAAGACCAACCGGCCTCACAACAGCAGACCACGTGCAACCACACCAGCCCAGGACCTCCACATCCGGCTTCTTCACCTGCGGGATCGTCCGAGACCAGCCACACGGACAGCTGATGAAACTGAGGAGTATTTCTATCTGTAATAAATACTTTTTCTAGCAAAAATAAAATGTTGATTGGCTGGGACAGGCTCCCCTGTATGTGTGCCTGGCTCCCAAATGGGTGGGCCTATGCCCTCCCAGGTCCATCCATGGCTGCCTCCCTGCCCAGTCATGTTACATTTATTTCAATTGACTGATTTCCTTATATGAACTGTAACTCAGTAAAATCGTTGAAATTGTTGGATGTTGGGTTTATATTTTTGTTCAGTATATATTCATATGCATAGGCATATCATTGGAAACCTGCTTATATTCAGTGACATTGGTCTGTCTTCTGCAGCTTGTAAACCTGGATGCCTTATTCAGTGACTTTCGGTCTATCAGGTAGCCTATTTTTCATAGCCTATACATCAGAAACCTGGATACATTTCCATAGTGTATTTTGCAAGCTATATGGACTTGAGCTCTTGCTTGGTCGTGCTTGGCAGAGTTCCCACTTGCAGGTATGCATGATTAGCACGTTTCTCTGCTGGCTAATGTGGTCCGAATTTTTTTCCCCACGCACACAGCATTAAATCATCCTGCAGTTTGTTTTGCAATCCCCTTTGTTCTGCTCGGAGGGTTCTACTCACGAAGGTTCCCAGCGTTCTGGTTCCACTATTAGGCATATTTAAAGGCGCTCTGTAACGAGGCTCCTGTCTCCTATTTCCACGGTTGACTTGCTTTTTGTGCAAACCCACACCAGCTATTTTTCTCAGCAGTCACAACAGTTAATGTTACATTAGGTGTTTGATGTTTTCCTCATTTTAGCCTATATTGTTCCGAGATAACAATGTAAAATGAAACCGCAAGGAGCGTTCGAATTCCCCAGAATGATTCAGGGAGGAGAGGGGGAAAAAACGTACGCCATGACTATTAGCTTGTGTCATTTATTTTGTGTATGTCAGAAAAAGAATACGGGCTTTCTTTTCCATTACCAAACAGTACAATCTTATTTCCATCACTGCACCGTTAAGTAATTTGCGAAAAAATCCGACGGACTCCGGCGGCATGCTCGTGGCGTGTGTTTAAACTCATTACTTTGCCTTTTAATCAAACCGCGCGCTCGTGTCAAAACGCGCTATTTTCGCCATGCATCTCCTCACGCTCGTTCTAGTTCACCGGGTGACCTTGAAAATGTTTGCTCTCCTAAACGCCCCCCCCCCCCCCCCCCCCCCTCTCACTTTTTCTCCTTTCTCTCCCTCAGCTTAGCTCTCCAAGTCTCAGCCATTTCTGCCTACCCGGGTAAATACACATCAGTGTGAAACGGGAAAGCGTGTATTGGCAAAGTAATCACTTTTTAGAAGGTGATAATGATAACGATGATGGTGTATGGGGAGAGAGCCTGGCTATATATGAGAAACTTTTAGCACGCTGATGGAGCAGAGCAGGCTGAGACTCCTTCCTGCCCGAGCTAAAGTGTCAAATCTAAACTAGTCCATTCACACAATGAGCTTGAGTCCCTCAGTCCACATTTCACGAGTTGAATCGAGTTGTCCAGATGTA
Organism: Salvelinus fontinalis; assembly: GCF_029448725.1. Lineage (NCBI taxonomy): Eukaryota > Metazoa > Chordata > Actinopteri > Salmoniformes > Salmonidae > Salvelinus > Salvelinus fontinalis. Next base: position 14,762,324 of record NC_074685.1, read on the forward strand.
TTTATGTTACATAAATCATGATTACACGAAAAAATAGATAAGGCCTTATATTCACCACAATTGTTCCACCATTGTTATCACCCCAGGCCTCGATAATGGTTGCAATGTTAATAGTACACTGTTGGTATCAATTTATTTAACCCGAGCGGACAAAAAGTTAGTGAATGCAAGCAACACCGTGTGAATTATAGGATAGACTTTTTGGCTGTGCGCGGTTCTCAGTCGATTGGTATTTTCACATCGACATCACATCATAAACGCGCTGAAATAGGTTACTGTTGTTCCAAGACGCTTCCATGCACGGTGTGTGTGATGGGAAGGGAGGCATGGGGGTGTTGATGGGGGGTGGCGAGGTAAGCAGCAACATTCGGCCATATGATTTATCGCGATCCGTGGAACGCATCCTCCAGTTTTGGGCCTGTGCTGTCCTAACGCATTTAGCCTCAGCCATCAACCGTGATTAAACACCTGCTGTTGCGAGGGAACAAAGCGCGCTAATCCAATACGTTTTTCTGACATCTTAAATATCACCCAATCCCCTGACATCACGCGCCGCTTTTCCACAGGATGGAATTCTAAAACATATTTTCTAATTTATGGACGGATGATAAATCAAAATTAAGCTCCTGGACAACGAAATATACATCAGTGAAAACTGACGCTGAAGCAGGCTCATAGGCAACGTAACCGTCGACTGCGGGGACATATGCTCTGTTCTGTTGAAGCAAGCTGTGTGTGAGCTGAGCCGAACTGTTCTGTTGTGTATGCACTTTTATGCCTGGGCCTACTCTTTATACTGTTACCTTGGAGCAGATGACTTGTCTTGAAACTTAAAATGCAGTACTAATCATACTTACATTTGTAAGAAACTGACAATACGTGTTGAAGGTTAATGTCATATTGACTTTAGGTTTACTGAACTTTCAAATGGCCAGCAGCGTTCAGTTTTTAGAAAAACACCACAGAAGGCAGAATACTGCATTAGGTTCAGATGCTTTGAATTACCTCCAAATATGTGCCGCCATATTTCTCAGAATAAGGCTATTCATCTCGATGTTTATTTATTAATTCATTAATTTAGATTGTAATTTATTAACGTAATTTATTAATTCATTCTAACATTTATTTCTAAGAAGTGGTTGCATAATTTCAATCTTGTTAGATCAGTCCCAAACACACACAGGCCGGTGGTATGAATGGGAAAGTCAAATGGTATAAAACGTTATCATTGGGGAATGGCTATAGAACCCTGAAATAATGCATATTTAGGCCTATACCTACAAACAAAATACTGTTAGTCCAATATCATGGGTCAGCACTAATGCACACCGCTTTTTCCGCTTTTTCAGTGAAACTGTGCAATCCGCAGAGAAGTGCAGTTTCCTTCGGTGTAATATAACACACTCAGCACAAACACACTCCTAAACCTCTACTACAGATTTGTCATTGATGTTAAGATAGATCCCCTGGCCTACACTTTCTCTCCTCTCTCTCTCCACCTCTGTCCCCTCACCTCAGAATGTTGTTACCGTGATGACAGTCACCAAAGAGCACGTGGCGGGGGCCACTCTTCCCCTCGGCCACTGTCCCCTTGCCGTGTGACGCTCATTGTATGTGACTCCTCAATTCCGCTGCTTCCCCGAATCTGCTGCCCATTCCTGTCTCTGTATTACCGCGCTATGAACTATCCGGACAACTGGCGTTTGTCGCTTCTCTACCCGGGTAATGGATCTGCCCGACCCGGCTGGCGTGAGGAAAATACCAGAGAAATACACCATAGGCCTGGCTATACATAAATGATACAGGCCCCACCAAAAGGCAGAATGTTATTCTATTTGTTGCATCTCTGCCTAACCTAACTCCGCTAAAATGGCCTCTGTATTAGTGGACATGTGTAAAAATGATACTGTGAAGTTTCTTCCATTACCACAATGACCCATTACATGATAAGGAAAGGCGAACCTGGGTAATTGTTTATAGTGGCCTTAATGAATGCAATAATGATCGCATTTCATGCTTCCTAATGAAAATAAAGTATATTTTCAGGCGTACAAAGTTTGTGGCCAATAGGGGGGTAATTCACGTAATGTGTCGTTATTGATATTTATGTAAATAAGCAACTATTCTTAATTCAATCATTTAAGATAGATGAAAACGTTTGAATAGCGTGCATGAATTCATTGAGCACGTGGAAAATGAGGGTGGCAGTAATTTTCAGCTCCTTGGACAGCGCGCGAGGAAGAAGAAGCATTCGGACAAAGTTCCTCACTCTAATCTGTTCATGTGTAGTCATAAATCATTTAATCTTATTTGAATGTTTTTGAAAATAAATCCATGGTTTGTCTGCAGTAATGTGACTTATGCTCTGTCATTTGGCTGAATTATTTGACTTGTGTTATTTGTGCTGATGTAAACAGGACTTGGCCTCCAACCTGGAACTACTATATTTTCTTGATTCTATAACTCTTTTATTTTCTCATTATCAGATATAGCAACTCTATCTACATGCCAAGCCTTTGGTAATGCATATTGAACATGGAGAAACATTTGATGTGAGCTGAGCCTTTAAAGAATGACCAATTCATCGAACAGTTGAACATGGAAATATAATATTTGTCCCCAACACAAAATTACAGATTTTGAATAAACAGTAATTGATGGGTGTGCAAAAACAGATTACCTTGTAAACAATTTATTTTAAAAACCAGTAGGTCTAGAAAAAGATAAATGGGGAGAAGGAGAGGGAAAAATTTAGACATTCCTATCTATTCAGCGACTTTTATGTCAGACAGCACAATTTAATGCCGCCGTCAATGTCCAGAAAATGAATGCTTGCTTTAACTGTAATATTCATTTCCCTGACAAATTGGTTTCCTTTGCCTAACGCCTCCCATGGCTCCACTTACTTTCCAGGAAGCAGGGTTCTATTTTTGCAGAATTTGTGCAGCAAGCTATAACAACACAACTCATTATTTGATTAAACTTTTGCATACACAATACACGCAATACTAGTTACTCCTTCCACTTAATATTTTCCTATTTGTTTGTTAAATAATAATTGTAGTCAATTAAAAGTCCTCTGAATTACAGAAAATGTACAGTGCCTATATTTCCTGAATGTGGAGACTTAAATAGACCTACATGAGGCCTCTTAAGCCAGTGTGTATGTATTTTACTGCCTGTCCATTGGCCTTTATTCTGTAAAGTATCTTATCAATCCTGCTCCTTTCAGATATTGGAATATATATGCATAAAGTGCAAATTAATGTGTTTCAAAAAAGTGTGCGTATGTGTGAACCGTAAGCATATATATAAGTAAATATAGTTTTTTATGCATGCATGTGTGTAATTGTGCATATATGCTTGGGTGTGTGTGTGTGTGTGTGTGTGTGTGTGTGTGTGTGTATACACTCACATGAGTAAGTGTGTGTGTGCAAGCCTGCCTCTACCTTTGTGTATTTCTCTGTGTGTCTCTAAGTGAAAGAGAGAAATAGTGTGGGAGACCAGAGATGATTTTGCACTGTGTGTTTCGCTACAGTTTCTGCCCCCTCCACTACAGAGGATCTAATCAATCTGCCAGCTATTACATTTTTTAATTGATAATGCATACTAATTAGGCCGGCCGCAGTTACTTTGGAGACTCGGAGGAGGTAATTTTAGGCTCAGGTCCAAATGGAGTTTACAGCAGGCTGTGCCAGGTAAAAACTCATTAGATGAAGGGGTGGAGGGAGGGGGAAGGGGAGGAAGGAAGAGGTTGAGAGGAGGGAGGGGAGGGAATGGGAAGGAAGAGGATGAGATGGAGAGAAAAAAGGGTGGAGGAGATGAGGGAGGACAGGTTAATTCCAATGCCAGTCTACAGTGCAGGTAGAGAGATCTACTCTGTCGATGCTCTCGTTACAGTTTTCCTGCAAACACCCCATTGTGTCAATAGAGGAGAGGGTTTATTTAGAATGTGAAGACGGGCTGTCATCGGTTTACAAATTACAGAAAAATGTGTGTGTGTCCTGCTAAAAGTGTCAGTAGGAGATGTTGAGATGAGTCGGTGTGATTGACATGCCTTTAACACAAGCAGATCACGTGTGATGTGTGTGACGTGTGTGTGTGAAGTGTGGATCAGAGGCCTGCTTGTTAATTGAGATGGCTGTGGCGTGTTTACGTCCCTCTCAGTGTCAGCCTGACGACCCTGCAGATCTCTCCGTCAGTCTAGGAATAAACAGACTCTGTGTCCCTGAGAGAGAGGAGGCATGGAGACAAAAAAAAGAAGAGAAGTGAGGCCTTGTCATGGCAGTTCTATCTATGTGATCAGTGTCATGGTTCACATCCCAAAAGAAACGTAAAAATGAAGGGCAGCGCCATTGAGGGCTTCCACCATTTTAATGTAGTCAACTGGGTGGAACTCCAACTTCATTGGCAGATCCCTCCTGGTGACCCTGTTGGATTCATGTCCAATCGGGTCATCAGGAGAGATTAGCTAATCGAGAAGAAGAAAATGTACTATTTTAAAATGGAGATAGCCTCAATGGCGCTGCCCATGCTGTCACATACACCATAATGGCACGGATACAATCATTAGTTTTCTTTCCATCTCTATGGCCTCAACATACTGTATTTGGAGTGTTAATTGAATGAGATGAGAATGGATGTGTCAGAAAAACCCCATCACAGCGTTTCCTCCACCACACCAGCTGTGACAGAGCTCTACAGAGAGTTATGTGTAAAACCCTTTCTGTTACATTTTCAGTTAGATGGTTATTTTTGGTTATTCTATTTCACAACTGTTTTTGCAGATGACAAAATGTATTAGTTATCCACTTGTGGTAATGTGAAAAAGCAGGACAATTTCTGTCATATCAAACTCAATGAAGAGAGAGGGAGTGTAAACTCTGCCAGTTAGTTTGATGTTGTCACATCAATTCCTCAGCGTTCTCCTCCATTTTAAATATTACCAAATCCTTTGTGGATTTAATAAGTCACACTAAGAGATTTCACTTCCAATGTGAACTTATCATTCACTCTCTTTCTCCGGCCACTTGTTAAATCTCTCTCTCACTCTCTCTCCTTCTTCCCTATTTCAGTTTTGTTTGTTTCTCTCCGGCCTCGCGGGATGCCCGAAGACAGACAGCCTTGCCAGATTCATTTTCTGATCAAAGCTGTTTGATTTGGTCAATTTTGCCACATTGGAGCCGTTCTCTATTACTGAGATAAATAGCCCCGGGCTAACTGTCAACGAAAACTTGTAAGCTAATAAATTATTCCAATTTCTTCCAGCTGGATTTCTCCTGGGAGTCGGCCTCTAGGAAATACACTTTTTGATTAGTACATTTCTGTGTGTGTGTGTCTGGACATTCGGATGTGTCGTCTTTGATTAGTGTGCAGGCTGTTGGAGTGAGCAGGGAGGCAGAGGGCCTGTCAGACAGCAGAGAGGAGAAGCCTCTAATGCATTATGCATTGACAGAGCCCTGAAACCTGGAGGCTGCTGCCACCTTGGCTGGCACGCCTGGGAGAGAAGAGGAGTTAGGAGAGGGGCTGGATAGGCCTTCTTACCTGTGGGGGCCTTAACTGGGATCTGGGCTGCTCTCAGCTCCTTGCCCACTCTCTTCTGGGAGGGGAGACTTTGACAGAACCAACGACAAGGCAGGCAGTCTCCTTGGACAACACGCATACAGGCACGCACACACACACTAACACATGCATAAAGGCATGCACATGCATGCACACATGCACTCAAGAGAAAACACACACACCTTCCCCTCCCTTCTCTCCGAGCCTGGAAATGAGTGGCTGGCCAGAGAAAGTGTGTCATCAGCAGAAACGGACAGAGTGAGAGGACATGACTGATAGACTGGGGGAGAGAATTGATCGGCTCCTACGTTCCCTGGCCAACCACTCTGTCCTCCATCCATCCATCCCTCCGTCTCCCTCTCTCCTATCCCCCTGTCCTCTCCTCCATGGACCACCAGTTTGTCCTCCATCCATCCCTCTCCTCTCTCCTCTCCTCTCCTCCATGGACCACCAGTTTGTCCTCCATCCATCCCTCTCCTCTCTCCTCTCCTCTCCTCCATGGACCACCAGTTTGTCCTCCATCCATCCCTCTCCTCTCTCCTCTCCTCTCCTCCATGGATCACCAGTTTGTCCTCCTTCCATCGCTCCATCCCCTCTTTCTCATTCTCCCCCTCCTCCTCTCCTCTCTCCTTTCTCTCACCTCTCCTCCTCCTCCCTGTCTCCACTCCTCCCTGGTCTGTCTCTCCGCTCTGCTAGTCCTGGTGACTCAATAAGTCCCAGCATGCTCCACGCCTCCCGGCGCTGCTTGGCTGCGTTCGGACCAGCAGCAGATAAATAGCTGTGTGTGTGTACGAGCGCCAAAACCACACACATCATTCATCAAGCCACCAAAACAGTCCCTAGATGATTACCTCTTCCAAACCAGCCCAGAACCAGGGGGAGGACTAGGGGAGGCAGGGGGGAGATAGAGGGGGAGGGGAGACGGTAAATGAAACTTTTGAGGGGTCAGTGGTTTTGTACTTGGGCTATTCATCTTCTCTCGCTCACCTCGTTGGGGCTGGCAGGCGGGTGCAGGGAGAGGGTGCTTCTGGGTAATTACCTCTTCGGAACGCGGCGTTGCTTCATTATGTCCCGTTACTCCAATCCACTACAACATCTGTAATTTAGTCTGCTGAGCAGCTAGTGCACACACACACAGATGGAGATGGAGGTGTGCGTGTATGCGTACATGTGTGTGTGTATCAGCAGGGGCCTTACCTCTCAGGGTAATGTGTGTATCAGCAGGGGCCTTAACTCTCAGGGTAATGTGTGTATCAGCAGGGGCCTTACCTCTCAGGGTAATGTGTGTATCAGCAGGGGCCTTACCTCTCAGGGTAATGTGTGTATCAGCAGGGGCCTTAACTCTCAGGGTAATGTGTGTATCAGCAGGGGCCTTACCTCTCAGGGTAATGTGTGTATCAGCAGGGGCCTTAACTCTCAGGGTAATGTGTGTATCAGCAGGGGCCTTACCTCTCAGGGTAATGTGTGTATCAGCAGGGGCCTTACCTCTCAGGGTAATGTGTGTATCAGCAGGGGCCTTAACTCTCAGGGTAATGTGTGTATCAGCAGGGGCCTTACCTCTCAGGGTAATGTGTGTGTCAGCAGGAGCCTTACCTCTCAGGGTAATGTGTGTATCAGCAGGGGCCTTTACCTCTCAGGGTCATGTGTGTATCAGCAGGGGCCTTACCTCTCAGGGTAATATGTGTATCAGCAGGGGCCTTACCTCTCAGGGTAATGTGTGTATCAGCAGGGGCCTTACCTCTCAGGGTAATGTGTGTATCAGCAGGGGCCTTACCTCTCAGGGTAATGTGTGTATCAGGAGGGGCCTTACCTCTCAGGGTAATGTGTATCAGCAGGAGCCTTACCTCTCAGGGTAATGTGTGCATCAGCAGGGGTCTTACCTCTCAGGGTAATGTGTGTATCAGCAGGGGCCTTACCTCTCAGGGTAATGTGTGTATCAGCAGGGGCCTTACCTCTCAGGGTAATGTGTGTATCAGCAGGGGCCTTAACTCTCAGGGTAATGTGTGTATCAGCAGGGGCCTTACCTCTCAGGGTAATGTGTGTATCAGCAGGGGCCTTAGCTCTCAGGGTAATGTGTGTATCAGCAGGGGCCTTACCTTTCAGGGTAATGTGTGTATCAGCAGGGGCCTTAACTCTCAGGGTAATGTGTGTATCAGCAGGGGCCTTACCTCTCAGGGTAATGTGTGTATCAGCAGGGGCCTTACCTCTCAGGGTAATGTGTGTATCAGCAGGGGCCTTACCTCTCAGGGTAATGTGTATATCAGCAAGGGCCTTACCTCTCAGGGTAATGTGTGTATCAGCAGGGGCCTTAACTCTCAGGGTAATGTGAAATCAGCAGGTGCATTACCTCTCAGGGTAATGTGTGTATCAGCAGGGGCCTTACCTCTCAGGGTAATGTGTGTATCAGCAGGGGCCTTAACTCTCAGGGTAATGTGTGTATCAGCAGGGGCCTTACCTCTCAGGGTAATGTGTGTGTCAGCAGGAGCCTTACCTCTCAGGGTAATGTATGTATCAGCAGGGGCCTTTACCTCTCAGGGTAATGTGTGTATCAGCAGGGGCCTTACCTCTCAGGGTAATATGTGTATCAGCAGGGGCCTTACCTCTCAGGGTAATGTGTGTATCAGCAGGGGCCTTACCTCTCAGGGTAATGTGTGTATCAGCAGGGGCCTTACCTCTCAGGGTAATATGTGTATCAGCAGGGGCCTTACCTCTCAGGGTAATGTGTGTATCAGCAGGGGCCTTACCTCTCAGGGTAATATGTGTATCAGCAGGGGCCTTACCTCTCAGGGTAATGTGTGTATCAGCAGGGGCCTTACCTCTCAGGGTAATGTGTTTATCAGCAGGAGCCTTACCTCTCAGGGTAATGTGTGTATCAGCAGGGGCCTTACCTCTCATGGTAATGTGTGTATCAGGAGGGGCCTTACCTCTCAGGGTAATGTGTGTATCAGCAGGGGCCTTACCTCTCAGGGTAATGTGTGTATCAGCAGGGGCCTTTACCTCTCAGGGTAATGTGTGTATCAGCAGGGGCCTTACCTCTCAGGGTAATGTGTGTATCAGCAGGGGCCTTAACTCTCAGGGTAATGTGTGTATCAGCAGGGGCCTTAACTCTCAGGGTAATGTGTGTATCAGCAGGGGCTTTTACCTCTCAGGGTAATGTGTGTTTCAGCAGGGAACTTACCTCTCAGGGTAATGTGTGTATCAGCGGATGCCTTACCTCTCAGGGTAATGTGTGTATCAGCAGGAGCCTTACCTCTCAGGGTAATGTGTGTTTCAGCAGGGGCCTTACCTCTCAGGGTAATGTGTGTATCAGCAGGGGCCTTACCTCTCAGGGTAATGTGTGTATCAGCAGGAGCCTTACCTCTCAGGGAAATGTGTGTATCAGCAGGAGCCTTACCTCTCAGGGAAATGTGTGCATCAGCAGGAGCCTTACCTCTCAGGGTAATGTGTGTATCAGCAGGGGCCTTAACTCTCAGGGTAATGTGTGTATTAGCAGGAGCCTTACCTCTCAGGGTAATATGTGTATCAGCAGGGGCCTTACCTCTCAGGGTAATGTGTGTATCAGCAGGGGCCTTACCTCTCAGGGTAATGTGTGTATCGGCAGGGGCCTTACCTCTCAGGGTAATGTGTGTATCAGCAGGGGCCTTACCTCTCAGGGTAATGTGTGTATCAGCAGGGGCCTTTACCTCTCAGGGTAATGTGTGTATCAGCAGGGGCCTTACCTCTCAGGGTAATGTGTGTATCAGCAGGGGCCTTACCTCTCAGGGTAATGTGTGTATCAGCAGGAGCCTTACCTCTCAGGGTAATGTGTGTATCAGCAGGGGCCTTACATCTCAGGGTCATGTGTGTATCAGCAGGGCCTTACCTCTCAGGGTAATGTGTGTATCAGCAGGGGCCTTACCTCTCAGGGTAATGTGTGTATCAGCAGGGGCCTTACCTCTCAGGGTAATGTGTGTCTTTACCTCTCAGGGTAATGTGTATCAGCAGGGGCCTTACCTCTCAGGGTAATGTGTGTATCAGCAGGGGCCTTAGCTCTCAGGGTAATGTGTGTATCAGCAGTAGCCTTACCTCTCAGGGTAATATGTGTATCAGCAGGGGCCTTTACCTCTCAGGGTAATGTGTGTATCAGCAGGGGCCTTACCTCTCAGGGTAATGTGTGTATCAGCAGGAATCTTACCTCTCAGGGTAATGTGTGTATCAGCAGGAGTCTTACCTCTCAGGGTAATATGTGTATCAGCAGGGGCCTTACCTCTCAGGGTAATGTGTGTATAAGCAGGGGCCTTACCTCTCAGGGTAATGTGTGTATCAGCAGGGGCCTTACCTCTCAGGGTAATGTGTGTATCAGCAGGGGCCTTAACTCTCAGGGTAATGTGTGTATCAGCAGGAGCCTTACCTCTCAGGGTAATGTGTGTATGATCAGGGGCCTTACCTCTCAGGGTAATGTGTGTATCAGTAGGGGCCTTACCTCTCAGGGTAATGTGTGTATCAGCAGGAGCCTTACTTCTCAGGGTAATGTGTGCATCAGCAGGGGGCTTTTCTCTCAGGGTAATGTGTGTATCAGAAGGGGCCTTACCTCTCAGGGTAATGTGTGTATCAGCAGGAGCCTTACCTCTCAGGGTAATGTGTGTATCAGCAGGAGACTTACCTCTCCGGGTAATGTGTGTATCAGCAGGGGCCTTACGTCTCAGGGTAATGTGTGTATCAGCAGGGGCCTTACCTCTCAGGGTAATGTGTGCATCAGTAGTAGCCTTACCTCTCAGGGTAATGTGTGTATCAGCAGGGGCCTTACTTCTCAGGGTAATGTGTTTATCAGCAGGGGCCTTACCTCTCATGGTAATGTGTGTATCAGCAGGGGCCTTACCTCTCAGGGTAATGTGTGCATCAGTAGTAGACTTACCTCTCAGGGTAATGTGTGTATCAGCAGGGGCCTTACCTCTCAGGGTCATGTGTGTATCAGCAGGGGCCTTACCTCTCAGGGTAATGTGTGTATCAGCAGGGGCCTTACCTCTCAGGGTAATGTGTTTATCAGCAGGAGCCTTACCTCTCCGGGTAATGTGTGTATCAGCAGGGGCCTTACCTCTCATGGTAATGTGTGTATCAGGAGGGGCCTTACCTCTCAGGGTAATGTGTGTATCAGCAGGGGCCTTACCTCTCAGGGTAATGTGTGTATCAGCAGGGGCCTTAACTCTCAGGGTAATGTGTGTATCAGCAGGGGCCTTACCTCTCAGGGTAATGTGTGTATCAGCAGGGGCCTTAACTCTCATTGTAATGTGTGTATCAGCAGGGGCCTTAACTCTCAGGGTAATGTGTTCATCAGCAGGGGATTTTACCTCTCAGGGTAATGTGTGTTTCAGCAGGGGCCTTACCTCTCAGGGTAATGTGTGTATCAGCGGATGCCTTACCTCTCAGGGTAATGTGTGTATCAGCAGGAGCCTTACCTCTCAGGGTAATGTGTGTTTCAGCAGGGGCCTTACCTCTCAGGGTAATGTGTGTATCAGCAGGGGCCTTACCTCTCAGGGTAATGTGTGTATCAGCAGGGGCCTTACTTCTCAGGGTAATGTGTTTATCAGCAGGGGCCTTACCTCTCATGGTAATGTGTGTTTCAGCAGGGGCCTTACCTCTCAGGGTAATGTGTGTATCAGCAGGGGCCTTACCTCTCAGGGTAATGTGTGTATCAGCAGGAGCCTTACCTCTTAGGGAAATATGTGTATCAGCAGGAGCCTTACCTCTCAGGGAAATGTGTGCATCAGCAGGAGCCTTACCTCTCAGGGTAATGTGTGTATCAGCAGGGGCCTTAACTCTCAGGGTAATGTGTGTATTAGCAGGAGCCTTACCTCTCAGGGTAATATGTGTATCAGCAGGGGCCTTACCTCTCAGGGTAATGTGTGTATCAGCAGGGGCCTTACCTCTCAGGGTAATGTGTGTATCGGCAGGGGCCTTACCTCTCAGGGTAATGTGTGTATCAGCAGGGGCCTTACCTCTCAGGGTAATGTGTGTGTCAGCAGGAGCCTTACCTCTCAGGGTAATGTATGTATCAGCAGGGGCCTTTACCTCTCAGGGTAATGTGTGTATCAGCAGGGGCCTTACCTCTCAGGGTAATATGTGTATCAGCAGGGGCCTTACCTCTCAGGGTAATGTGTGTATCAGCAGGGGCCTTACCTCTCAGGGTAATGTGTGTATCAGCAGGGGCCTTACCTCTCAGGGTAATATGTGTATCAGCAGGGGCCTTACCTCTCAGGGTAATGTGTGTATCAGCAGGGGCCTTACCTCTCAGGGTAATATGTGTATCAGCAGGGGCCTTACCTCTCAGGGTAATGTGTGTATCAGCAGGGGCCTTACCTCTCAGGGTAATGTGTTTATCAGCAGGAGCCTTACCTCTCAGGGTAATGTGTGTATCAGCAGGGGCCTTACCTCTCATGGTAATGTGTGTATCAGGAGGGGCCTTACCTCTCAGGGTAATGTGTGTATCAGCAGGGGCCTTACCTCTCAGGGTAATGTGTGTATCAGCAGGGGCCTTTACCTCTCAGGGTAATGTGTGTATCAGCAGGGGCCTTACCTCTCAGGGTAATGTGTGTATCAGCAGGGGCCTTAACTCTCAGGGTAATGTGTGTATCAGCAGGGGCCTTAACTCTCAGGGTAATGTGTGTATCAGCAGGGGCTTTTACCTCTCAGGGTAATGTGTGTTTCAGCAGGGAACTTACCTCTCAGGGTAATGTGTGTATCAGCGGATGCCTTACCTCTCAGGGTAATGTGTGTATCAGCAGGAGCCTTACCTCTCAGGGTAATGTGTGTTTCAGCAGGGGCCTTACCTCTCAGGGTAATGTGTGTATCAGCAGGGGCCTTACCTCTCAGGGTAATGTGTGTATCAGCAGGAGCCTTACCTCTCAGGGAAATGTGTGTATCAGCAGGAGCCTTACCTCTCAGGGAAATGTGTGCATCAGCAGGAGCATTACCTCTCAGGGTAATGTGTGTATCAGCAGGGGCCTTAACTCTCAGGGTAATGTGTGTATTAGCAGGAGCCTTACCTCTCAGGGTAATATGTGTATCAGCAGGGGCCTTACCTCTCAGGGTAATGTGTGTATCAGCAGGGGCCTTACCTCTCAGGGTAATGTGTGTATCGGCAGGGGCCTTACCTCTCAGGGTAATGTGTGTATCAGCAGGGGCCTTACCTCTCAGGGTAATGTGTGTATCAGGAGGGGCCTTACCTCTCAGGGTAATGTGTGTATCAGCAGGGGCCTTACCTCTCAGGGTAATGTGTGTATCAGCAGGGGCCTTTACCTCTCAGGGTAATGTGTGTATCAGCAGGGGCCTTACCTCTCAGGGTAATGTGTGTATCAGCAGGGGCCTTAACTCTCAGGGTAATGTGTGTATCAGCAGGGGCCTTAACTCTCAGGGTAATGTGTGTATCAGCAGGGGCTTTTACCTCTCAGGGTAATGTGTGTTTCAGCAGGGAACTTACCTCTCAGGGTAATGTGTGTATCAGCGGATGCCTTACCTCTCAGGGTAATGTGTGTATCAGCAGGAGCCTTACCTCTCAGGGTAATGTGTGTTTCAGCAGGGGCCTTACCTCTCAGGGTAATGTGTGTATCAGCAGGGGCCTTACCTCTCAGGGTAATGTGTGTATCAGCAGGAGCCTTACCTCTCAGGGAAATGTGTGTATCAGCAGGAGCCTTACCTCTCAGGGAAATGTGTGCATCAGCAGGAGCATTACCTCTCAGGGTAATGTGTGTATCAGCAGGGGCCTTAACTCTCAGGGTAATGTGTGTATTAGCAGGAGCCTTACCTCTCAGGGTAATATGTGTATCAGCAGGGGCCTTACCTCTCAGGGTAATGTGTGTATCAGCAGGGGCCTTACCTCTCAGGGTAATGTGTGTATCGGCAGGGGCCTTACCTCTCAGGGTAATGTGTGTATCAGCAGGGGCCTTACCTCTCAGGGTAATGTGTGTATCAGCAGGGGCCTTTACCTCTCAGGGTAATGTGTGTATCAGCAGGGGCCTTACCTCTCAGGGTAATGTGTGTATCAGCAGGGGCCTTACCTCTCAGGGTAATGTGTGTATCAGCAGGAGCCTTACCTCTCAGGGTAATGTGTGTATCAGCAGGGGCCTTACATCTCAGGGTCATGTGTGTATCAGCAGGGGCCTTACCTCTCAGGGTAATGTGTGTATCAGCAGGGGCCTTACCTCTCAGGGTAATGTGTGTATCAGCAGGGGCCTTACCTCTCAGGGTAATGTGTGTCTTTACCTCTCAGGGTAATGTGTATCAGCAGGGGCCTTACCTCTCAGGGTAATGTGTGTATCAGCAGGGGCCTTAGCTCTCAGGGTAATGTGTGTATCAGCAGTAGCCTTACCTCTCAGGGTAATATGTGTATCAGCAGGGGCCTTTACCTCTCAGGGTAATGTGTGTATCAGCAGGGGCCTTACCTCTCAGGGTAATGTGTGTATCAGCAGGAATCTTACCTCTCAGGGTAATGTGTGTATCAGCAGGAGTCTTACCTCTCAGGGTAATATGTGTATCAGCAGGGGCCTTACCTCTCAGGGTAATGTGTGTATAAGCAGGGGCCTTACCTCTCAGGGTAATGTGTGTATCAGCAGGGGCCTTACCTCTCAGGGTAATGTGTGTATCAGCAGGGGCCTTAACTCTCAGGGTAATGTGTGTATCAGCAGGAGCCTTACCTCTCAGGGTAATGTGTGTATGATCAGGGGCCTTACCTCTCAGGGTAATGTGTGTATCAGTAGGGGCCTTACCTCTCAGGGTAATGTGTGTATCAGCAGGAGCCTTACTTCTCAGGGTAATGTGTGCATCAGCAGGGGGCTTTTCTCTCAGGGTAATGTGTGTATCAGAAGGGGCCTTACCTCTCAGGGTAATGTGTGTATCAGCAGGAGCCTTACCTCTCAGGGTAATGTGTGTATCAGCAGGAGACTTACCTCTCCGGGTAATGTGTGTATCAGCAGGGGCCTTACGTCTCAGGGTAATGTGTGTATCAGCAGGGGCCTTACCTCTCAGGGTAATGTGTGCATCAGTAGTAGCCTTACCTCTCAGGGTAATGTGTGTATCAGCAGGGGCCTTACTTCTCAGGGTAATGTGTTTATCAGCAGGGGCCTTACCTCTCATGGTAATGTGTGTATCAGCAGGGGCCTTACCTCTCAGGGTAATGTGTGCATCAGTAGTAGACTTACCTCTCAGGGTAATGTGTGTATCAGCAGGGGCCTTACCTCTCAGGGTCATGTGTGTATCAGCAGGGGCCTTACCTCTCAGGGTAATGTGTGTATCAGCAGGGGCCTTACCTCTCAGGGTAATGTGTTTATCAGCAGGAGCCTTACCTCTCCGGGTAATGTGTGTATCAGCAGGGGCCTTACCTCTCATGGTAATGTGTGTATCAGGAGGGGCCTTACCTCTCAGGGTAATGTGTGTATCAGCAGGGGCCTTACCTCTCAGGGTAATGTGTGTATCAGCAGGGGCCTTAACTCTCAGGGTAATGTGTGTATCAGCAGGGGCCTTACCTCTCAGGGTAATGTGTGTATCAGCAGGGGCCTTAACTCTCATTGTAATGTGTGTATCAGCAGGGGCCTTAACTCTCAGGGTAATGTGTGTATCAGCAGGGGATTTTACCTCTCAGGGTAATGTGTGTTTCAGCAGGGGCCTTACCTCTCAGGGTAATGTGTGTATCAGCGGATGCCTTACCTCTCAGGGTAATGTGTGTATCAGCAGGAGCCTTACCTCTCAGGGTAATGTGTGTTTCAGCAGGGGCCTTACCTCTCAGGGTAATGTGTGTATCAGCAGGGGCCTTACCTCTCAGGGTAATGTGTGTATCAGCAGGGGCCTTACTTCTCAGGGTAATGTGTTTATCAGCAGGGGCCTTACCTCTCATGGTAATGTGTGTTTCAGCAGGGGCCTTACCTCTCAGGGTAATGTGTGTATCAGCAGGGGCCTTACCTCTCAGGGTAATGTGTGTATCAGCAGGAGCCTTACCTCTTAGGGAAATATGTGTATCAGCAGGAGCCTTACCTCTCAGGGTAATGTGTGTATCAGCAGGAGACTTACCTCTCCGGGTAATGTGTGTATCAGCAGGGGCCTTACGTCTCAGGGTAATGTGTGTATCAGCAGGGGCCTTACCTCTCAGGGTAATGTGTGCATCAGTAGTAGCCTTACCTCTCAGGGTAATGTGTGTATCAGCAGGGGCCTTACTTCTCAGGGTAATGTGTTTATCAGCAGGGGCCTTACCTCTCATGGTAATGTGTGTATCAGCAGGGGCCTTACCTCTCAGGGTAATGTGTGCATCAGTAGTAGCCTTACCTCTCAGGGTAATGTGTGTATCAGCAGGGGCCTTACCTCTCAGGGTCATGTGTGTATCAGCAGGGGCCTTACCTCTCAGGGTAATGTGTGTATCATCAGGGGCCTTACCTCTCAGGGTAATGTGTTTATCAGCAGGAGCCTTACCTCTCAGGGTAATGTGTGTATCAGCAGGGGCCTTACCTCTCATGGTAATGTGTGTATCAGCAGGGGCCTTACCTCTCAGGGTAATGTGTGTATCAGCAGGGGCCTTACCTCTCAGGGTAATGTGTGTATCAGCAGGGGCCTTTACCTCTCAGGGTAATGTGTGTATCAGCAGGGGCCTTACCTCTCAGGGTAATGTGTGTATCAGCAGGGGCCTTAACACTCATTGTAATGTGTGTATCAGCAGGGGCCTTAACTCTCAGGGTAATGTGTGTATCAGCAGGGGATTTTACCTCTCAGGGTAATGTGTGTTTCAGCAGGGGCCTTACCTCTCAGGGTAATGTGTGTATCAGCGGATGCCTTACCTCTCAGGGTAATGTGTGTATCAGCAGGAGCCTTACCTCTCAGGGTAATGTGTGTTTCAGCAGGGGCCTTACCTCTCAGGGTAATGTGTGTATCAGCAGGGGCCTTACCTCTCAGGGTAATGCGTGTATCAGCAGGGGCCTTACCTCTCAGGGTAATGTGTGTATCAGCAGGAGCCTTACCTCTTAGGGAAATGTGTGTATCAGCAGGAGCCTTACCTCTCAGGGAAATGTGTGCATCAGCAGGAGCCTTACCTCTCAGGGTAATGTGTGTATCAGCAGGGGCCTTAACTCTCAGGGTAATGTGTATATTAGCAGGAGCCTTACCTCTCAGGGTAATATGTGTATCAGCAGGGGCCTTACCTCTCAGGGTAATGTGTGTATCAGCAGGGGCCTTACCTCTCAGGGTAATGTGTGTATCGGCAGGGGCCTTACCTCTCAGGGTAATGTGTGTATCAGCAGGGGCCTTACCTCTCAGGGTAATGTGTGTATCAGCAGGGGCCTTTACCTCTCAGGGTAATGTGTGTATCAGCAGGGGCCTTACCTCTCAGGGTAATGTGTGTATCAGCAGGGGCCTTACCTCTCAGGGTAATGTGTGTATCAGCAGGAGCCTTACCTCTCAGGGTAATGTGTGTATCAGCAGGGGCCTTACATCTCAGGGTCATGTGTGTATCAGCAGGGGCCTTACCTCTCAGGGTAATGTGTGTATCAGCAGGGGCCTTACCTCTCAGGGTAATGTGTGTATCAGCAGGGGCCTTACCTCTCAGGGTAATGTGTGTCTTTACCTCTCAGGGTAATGTGTATCAGCAGGGGCCTTACCTCTCAGGGTAATGTGTGTATCAGCAGGGGCCTTAGCTCTCAGGGTAATGTGTGTATCAGCAGTAGCCTTACCTCTCAGGGTAATATGTGTATCAGCAGGGGCCTTTACCTCTCAGGGTAATGTGTGTATCAGCAGGGGCCTTACCTCTCAGGGTAATGTGTGTATCAGTAGGAATCTTACCTCTCAGGGTAATTTGTGTATCAGCAGGAGCCTTACCTCTCAGGGTAATATGTGTATCAGCAGGGGCCTTACCTCTCAGGGTAATGTGTGTATCAGCAGGGGCCTTACCTCTCAGGGTAATGTGTGTATCAGCAGGGGCCTTACCTCTCAGGGTAATGTGTGTATCAGCAGGGGCCTTAACTTTCAGGGTAATGTGTGTATCAGCAGGAGCCTTACCTCTCAGGGTAATGTGTGTATGATCAGGGGCCTTACCTCTCAGGGTAATGTGTGTATCAGCAGGGGCCTTACGTCTCAGGGTAATGTGTGTATCAGCAGGGGCCTTACCTCTCAGGGTAATGTGTGCATCAGTAGTAGCCTTACCTCTCAGGGTAATGTGTGTATCAGCAGGGGCCTTACTTCTCAGGGTAATGTGTTTATCAGCAGGGGCCTTACCTCTCATGGTAATGTGTGTATCAGCAGGGGCCTTACCTCTCAGGGTAATGTGTGCATCAGTAGTAGACTTACCTCTCAGGGTAATGTGTGTATCAGCAGGGGCCTTACCTCTCAGGGTCATGTGTGTATCAGCAGGGGCCTTACCTCTCAGGGTAATGTGTGTATCAGCAGGGGCCTTACCTCTCAGGGTAATGTGTTTATCAGCAGGAGCCTTACCTCTCCGGGTAATGTGTGTATCAGCAGGGGCCTTACCTCTCATGGTAATGTGTGTATCAGGAGGGGCCTTACCTCTCAGGGTAATGTGTGTATCAGCAGGGGCCTTACCTCTCAGGGTAATGTGTGTATCAGCAGGGGCCTTAACTCTCAGGGTAATGTGTGTATCAGCAGGGGCCTTACCTCTCAGGGTAATGTGTGTATCAGCAGGGGCCTTAACTCTCATTGTAATGTGTGTATCAGCAGGGGCCTTAACTCTCAGGGTAATGTGTGTATCAGCAGGGGATTTTACCTCTCAGGGTAATGTGTGTTTCAGCAGGGGCCTTACCTCTCAGGGTAATGTGTGTATCAGCGGATGCCTTACCTCTCAGGGTAATGTGTGTATCAGCAGGAGCCTTACCTCTCAGGGTAATGTGTGTTTCAGCAGGGGCCTTACCTCTCAGGGTAATGTGTGTATCAGCAGGGGCCTTACCTCTCAGGGTAATGTGTGTATCAGCAGGGGCCTTACTTCTCAGGGTAATGTGTTTATCAGCAGGGGCCTTACCTCTCATGGTAATGTGTGTTTCAGCAGGGGCCTTACCTCTCAGGGTAATGTGTGTATCAGCAGGGGCCTTACCTCTCAGGGTAATGTGTGTATCAGCAGGAGCCTTACCTCTTAGGGAAATATGTGTATCAGCAGGAGCCTTACCTCTCAGGGTAATGTGTGTATCAGCAGGAGACTTACCTCTCCGGGTAATGTGTGTATCAGCAGGGGCCTTACGTCTCAGGGTAATGTGTGTATCAGCAGGGGCCTTACCTCTCAGGGTAATGTGTGCATCAGTAGTAGCCTTACCTCTCAGGGTAATGTGTGTATCAGCAGGGGCCTTACTTCTCAGGGTAATGTGTTTATCAGCAGGGGCCTTACCTCTCATGGTAATGTGTGTATCAGCAGGGGCCTTACCTCTCAGGGTAATGTGTGCATCAGTAGTAGCCTTACCTCTCAGGGTAATGTGTGTATCAGCAGGGGCCTTACCTCTCAGGGTCATGTGTGTATCAGCAGGGGCCTTACCTCTCAGGGTAATGTGTGTATCATCAGGGGCCTTACCTCTCAGGGTAATGTGTTTATCAGCAGGAGCCTTACCTCTCAGGGTAATGTGTGTATCAGCAGGGGCCTTACCTCTCATGGTAATGTGTGTATCAGCAGGGGCCTTACCTCTCAGGGTAATGTGTGTATCAGCAGGGGCCTTACCTCTCAGGGTAATGTGTGTATCAGCAGGGGCCTTTACCTCTCAGGGTAATGTGTGTATCAGCAGGGGCCTTACCTCTCAGGGTAATGTGTGTATCAGCAGGGGCCTTAACACTCATTGTAATGTGTGTATCAGCAGGGGCCTTAACTCTCAGGGTAATGTGTGTATCAGCAGGGGATTTTACCTCTCAGGGTAATGTGTGTTTCAGCAGGAGCCTTACCTCTCAGGGTAATGTGTGTATCAGCGGATGCCTTACCTCTCAGGGTAATGTGTGTATCAGCAGGAGCCTTACCTCTCAGGGTAATGTGTGTTTCAGCAGGGGCCTTACCTCTCAGGGTAATGTGTGTATCAGCAGGGGCCTTACCTCTCAGGGTAATGCGTGTATCAGCAGGGGCCTTACCTCTCAGGGTAATGTGTGTATCAGCAGGAGCCTTACCTCTTAGGGAAATGTGTGTATCAGCAGGAGCCTTACCTCTCAGGGAAATGTGTGCATCAGCAGGAGCCTTACCTCTCAGGGTAATGTGTGTATCAGCAGGGGCCTTAACTCTCAGGGTAATGTGTATATTAGCAGGAGCCTTACCTCTCAGGGTAATATGTGTATCAGCAGGGGCCTTACCTCTCAGGGTAATGTGTGTATCAGCAGGGGCCTTACCTCTCAGGGTAATGTGTGTATCGGCAGGGGCCTTACCTCTCAGGGTAATGTGTGTATCAGCAGGGGCCTTACCTCTCAGGGTAATGTGTGTATCAGCAGGGGCCTTTACCTCTCAGGGTAATGTGTGTATCAGCAGGGGCCTTACCTCTCAGGGTAATGTGTGTATCAGCAGGGGCCTTACCTCTCAGGGTAATGTGTGTATCAGCAGGAGCCTTACCTCTCAGGGTAATGTGTGTATCAGCAGGGGCCTTACATCTCAGGGTCATGTGTGTATCAGCAGGGGCCTTACCTCTCAGGGTAATGTGTGTATCAGCAGGGGCCTTACCTCTCAGGGTAATGTGTGTATCAGCAGGGGCCTTACCTCTCAGGGTAATGTGTGTCTTTACCTCTCAGGGTAATGTGTATCAGCAGGGGCCTTACCTCTCAGGGTAATGTGTGTATCAGCAGGGGCCTTAGCTCTCAGGGTAATGTGTGTATCAGCAGTAGCCTTACCTCTCAGGGTAATATGTGTATCAGCAGGGGCCTTTACCTCTCAGGGTAATGTGTGTATCAGCAGGGGCCTTACCTCTCAGGGTAATGTGTGTATCAGTAGGAATCTTACCTCTCAGGGTAATTTGTGTATCAGCAGGAGCCTTACCTCTCAGGGTAATATGTGTATCAGCAGGGGCCTTACCTCTCAGGGTAATGTGTGTATCAGCAGGGGCCTTACCTCTCAGGGTAATGTGTGTATCAGCAGGGGCCTTACCTCTCAGGGTAATGTGTGTATCAGCAGGGGCCTTAACTTTCAGGGTAATGTGTGTATCAGCAGGAGCCTTACCTCTCAGGGTAATGTGTGTATGATCAGGGGCCTTACCTCTCAGGGTAATGTGTGTATCAGTAGGGGCCTTACCTCTCAGGGTAATGTGTGTATCAGCAGGAGCCTTACTTCTCAGGGTAATGTGTGCATCAGCAGGGGGCTTTTCTCTCAGGGTAATGTGTGTATCAGAAGGGGCCTTACCTCTCAGGGTAATATGTGTATCAGCAGGAGCCTTACCTCTCAGGGTAATGTGTGTATCAGCAGGAGACTTACCTCTCCGGGTAATGTGTGTATCAGCAGGGGCCTTACCTCTCAGGGTAATGTGTGTATCAGCAGGGGCCTTACCTCTCAGGGTAATGTGTGCATCAGTAGTAGCCTTACCTCTCAGGGTAATGTGTGTATCAGCAGGGGCCTTACCTCTCAGGGTAATGTGTGTATCAGCAGGGGCCTTACCTCTCAGGGTAATGTGTTTATCAGCAGGAGCCTTACCTCTCCGGGTAATGTGTGTATCAGCAGGGGCCTTAACTCTCAGGGTAATGTGTGTATCAGCAGGGGCCTTACCTCTCAGGGTAATGTGTTTATCAGCAGGAGCCTTACCTCTCAGGGTAATGTGTGTATCAGCAGGGGCCTTACCTCTCAGGGTAATGTGTGTATCAGCAGGAGCCTTACCTCTTAGGGAAATATGTGTATCAGCAGGAGCCTTACCTCTCAGGGAAATGTGTGCATCAGCAGGAGCCTTACCTCTCAGGGTAATGTGTGTATCAGCAGGGGCCTTAACTCTCAGGGTAATGTGTGTATTAGCAGGAGCCTTACCTCTCAGGGTAATATGTGTATCAGCAGGGGCCTTACCTCTCAGGGTAATGTGTGTATCAGCAGGGGCCTTACCTCTCAGGGTAATGTGTGTATCGGCAGGGGCCTTACCTCTCAGGGTAATGTGTGTATCAGCAGGGGCCTTACCTCTCAGGGTAATGTGTGTGTCAGCAGGAGCCTTACCTCTCAGGGTAATGTATGTATCAGCAGGGGCCTTTACCTCTCAGGGTAATGTGTGTATCAGCAGGGGCCTTACCTCTCAGGGTAATATGTGTATCAGCAGGGGCCTTACCTCTCAGGGTAATGTGTGTATCAGCAGGGGCCTTACCTCTCAGGGTAATGTGTGTATCAGCAGGGGCCTTACCTCTCAGGGTAATATGTGTATCAGCAGGGGCCTTACCTCTCAGGGTAATGTGTGTATCAGCAGGGGCCTTACCTCTCAGGGTAATATGTGTATCAGCAGGGGCCTTACCTCTCAGGGTAATGTGTGTATCAGCAGGGGCCTTACCTCTCAGGGTAATGTGTTTATCAGCAGGAGCCTTACCTCTCAGGGTAATGTGTGTATCAGCAGGGGCCTTACCTCTCATGGTAATGTGTGTATCAGGAGGGGCCTTACCTCTCAGGGTAATGTGTGTATCAGCAGGGGCCTTACCTCTCAGGGTAATGTGTGTATCAGCAGGGGCCTTTACCTCTCAGGGTAATGTGTGTATCAGCAGGGGCCTTACCTCTCAGGGTAATGTGTGTATCAGCAGGGGCCTTAACTCTCAGGGTAATGTGTGTATCAGCAGGGGCCTTAACTCTCAGGGTAATGTGTGTATCAGCAGGGGCTTTTACCTCTCAGGGTAATGTGTGTTTCAGCAGGGAACTTACCTCTCAGGGTAATGTGTGTATCAGCGGATGCCTTACCTCTCAGGGTAATGTGTGTATCAGCAGGAGCCTTACCTCTCAGGGTAATGTGTGTTTCAGCAGGGGCCTTACCTCTCAGGGTAATGTGTGTATCAGCAGGGGCCTTACCTCTCAGGGTAATGTGTGTATCAGCAGGAGCCTTACCTCTCAGGGAAATGTGTGTATCAGCAGGAGCCTTACCTCTCAGGGAAATGTGTGCATCAGCAGGAGCATTACCTCTCAGGGTAATGTGTGTATCAGCAGGGGCCTTAACTCTCAGGGTAATGTGTGTATTAGCAGGAGCCTTACCTCTCAGGGTAATATGTGTATCAGCAGGGGCCTTACCTCTCAGGGTAATGTGTGTATCAGCAGGGGCCTTACCTCTCAGGGTAATGTGTGTATCGGCAGGGGCCTTACCTCTCAGGGTAATGTGTGTATCAGCAGGGGCCTTACCTCTCAGGGTAATGTGTGTATCAGCAGGGGCCTTTACCTCTCAGGGTAATGTGTGTATCAGCAGGGGCCTTACCTCTCAGGGTAATGTGTGTATCAGCAGGGGCCTTACCTCTCAGGGTAATGTGTGTATCAGCAGGAGCCTTACCTCTCAGGGTAATGTGTGTATCAGCAGGGGCCTTACATCTCAGGGTCATGTGTGTATCAGCAGGGGCCTTACCTCTCAGGGTAATGTGTGTATCAGCAGGGGCCTTACCTCTCAGGGTAATGTGTGTATCAGCAGGGGCCTTACCTCTCAGGGTAATGTGTGTCTTTACCTCTCAGGGTAATGTGTATCAGCAGGGGCCTTACCTCTCAGGGTAATGTGTGTATCAGCAGGGGCCTTAGCTCTCAGGGTAATGTGTGTATCAGCAGTAGCCTTACCTCTCAGGGTAATATGTGTATCAGCAGGGGCCTTTACCTCTCAGGGTAATGTGTGTATCAGCAGGGGCCTTACCTCTCAGGGTAATGTGTGTATCAGCAGGAATCTTACCTCTCAGGGTAATGTGTGTATCAGCAGGAGTCTTACCTCTCAGGGTAATATGTGTATCAGCAGGGGCCTTACCTCTCAGGGTAATGTGTGTATAAGCAGGGGCCTTACCTCTCAGGGTAATGTGTGTATCAGCAGGGGCCTTACCTCTCAGGGTAATGTGTGTATCAGCAGGGGCCTTAACTCTCAGGGTAATGTGTGTATCAGCAGGAGCCTTACCTCTCAGGGTAATGTGTGTATGATCAGGGGCCTTACCTCTCAGGGTAATGTGTGTATCAGTAGGGGCCTTACCTCTCAGGGTAATGTGTGTATCAGCAGGAGCCTTACTTCTCAGGGTAATGTGTGCATCAGCAGGGGGCTTTTCTCTCAGGGTAATGTGTGTATCAGAAGGGGCCTTACCTCTCAGGGTAATGTGTGTATCAGCAGGAGCCTTACCTCTCAGGGTAATGTGTGTATCAGCAGGAGACTTACCTCTCCGGGTAATGTGTGTATCAGCAGGGGCCTTACGTCTCAGGGTAATGTGTGTATCAGCAGGGGCCTTACCTCTCAGGGTAATGTGTGCATCAGTAGTAGCCTTACCTCTCAGGGTAATGTGTGTATCAGCAGGGGCCTTACTTCTCAGGGTAATGTGTTTATCAGCAGGGGCCTTACCTCTCATGGTAATGTGTGTATCAGCAGGGGCCTTACCTCTCAGGGTAATGTGTGCATCAGTAGTAGACTTACCTCTCAGGGTAATGTGTGTATCAGCAGGGGCCTTACCTCTCAGGGTCATGTGTGTATCAGCAGGGGCCTTACCTCTCAGGGTAATGTGTGTATCAGCAGGGGCCTTACCTCTCAGGGTAATGTGTTTATCAGCAGGAGCCTTACCTCTCCGGGTAATGTGTGTATCAGCAGGGGCCTTACCTCTCATGGTAATGTGTGTATCAGGAGGGGCCTTACCTCTCAGGGTAATGTGTGTATCAGCAGGGGCCTTACCTCTCAGGGTAATGTGTGTATCAGCAGGGGCCTTAACTCTCAGGGTAATGTGTGTATCAGCAGGGGCCTTACCTCTCAGGGTAATGTGTGTATCAGCAGGGGCCTTAACTCTCATTGTAATGTGTGTATCAGCAGGGGCCTTAACTCTCAGGGTAATGTGTGTATCAGCAGGGGATTTTACCTCTCAGGGTAATGTGTGTTTCAGCAGGGGCCTTACCTCTCAGGGTAATGTGTGTATCAGCGGATGCCTTACCTCTCAGGGTAATGTGTGTATCAGCAGGAGCCTTACCTCTCAGGGTAATGTGTGTTTCAGCAGGGGCCTTACCTCTCAGGGTAATGTGTGTATCAGCAGGGGCCTTACCTCTCAGGGTAATGTGTGTATCAGCAGGGGCCTTACTTCTCAGGGTAATGTGTTTATCAGCAGGGGCCTTACCTCTCATGGTAATGTGTGTTTCAGCAGGGGCCTTACCTCTCAGGGTAATGTGTGTATCAGCAGGGGCCTTACCTCTCAGGGTAATGTGTGTATCAGCAGGAGCCTTACCTCTTAGGGAAATATGTGTATCAGCAGGAGCCTTACCTCTCAGGGTAATGTGTGTATCAGCAGGAGACTTACCTCTCCGGGTAATGTGTGTATCAGCAGGGGCCTTACGTCTCAGGGTAATGTGTGTATCAGCAGGGGCCTTACCTCTCAGGGTAATGTGTGCATCAGTAGTAGCCTTACCTCTCAGGGTAATGTGTGTATCAGCAGGGGCCTTACTTCTCAGGGTAATGTGTTTATCAGCAGGGGCCTTACCTCTCATGGTAATGTGTGTATCAGCAGGGGCCTTACCTCTCAGGGTAATGTGTGCATCAGTAGTAGCCTTACCTCTCAGGGTAATGTGTGTATCAGCAGGGGCCTTACCTCTCAGGGTCATGTGTGTATCAGCAGGGGCCTTACCTCTCAGGGTAATGTGTGTATCATCAGGGGCCTTACCTCTCAGGGTAATGTGTTTATCAGCAGGAGCCTTACCTCTCAGGGTAATGTGTGTATCAGCAGGGGCCTTACCTCTCATGGTAATGTGTGTATCAGCAGGGGCCTTACCTCTCAGGGTAATGTGTGTATCAGCAGGGGCCTTACCTCTCAGGGTAATGTGTGTATCAGCAGGGGCCTTTACCTCTCAGGGTAATGTGTGTATCAGCAGGGGCCTTACCTCTCAGGGTAATGTGTGTATCAGCAGGGGCCTTAACACTCATTGTAATGTGTGTATCAGCAGGGGCCTTAACTCTCAGGGTAATGTGTGTATCAGCAGGGGATTTTACCTCTCAGGGTAATGTGTGTTTCAGCAGGGGCCTTACCTCTCAGGGTAATGTGTGTATCAGCGGATGCCTTACCTCTCAGGGTAATGTGTGTATCAGCAGGAGCCTTACCTCTCAGGGTAATGTGTGTTTCAGCAGGGGCCTTACCTCTCAGGGTAATGTGTGTATCAGCAGGGGCCTTACCTCTCAGGGTAATGCGTGTATCAGCAGGGGCCTTACCTCTCAGGGTAATGTGTGTATCAGCAGGAGCCTTACCTCTTAGGGAAATGTGTGTATCAGCAGGAGCCTTACCTCTCAGGGAAATGTGTGCATCAGCAGGAGCCTTACCTCTCAGGGTAATGTGTGTATCAGCAGGGGCCTTAACTCTCAGGGTAATGTGTATATTAGCAGGAGCCTTACCTCTCAGGGTAATATGTGTATCAGCAGGGGCCTTACCTCTCAGGGTAATGTGTGTATCAGCAGGGGCCTTACCTCTCAGGGTAATGTGTGTATCGGCAGGGGCCTTACCTCTCAGGGTAATGTGTGTATCAGCAGGGGCCTTACCTCTCAGGGTAATGTGTGTATCAGCAGGGGCCTTTACCTCTCAGGGTAATGTGTGTATCAGCAGGGGCCTTACCTCTCAGGGTAATGTGTGTATCAGCAGGGGCCTTACCTCTCAGGGTAATGTGTGTATCAGCAGGAGCCTTACCTCTCAGGGTAATGTGTGTATCAGCAGGGGCCTTACATCTCAGGGTCATGTGTGTATCAGCAGGGGCCTTACCTCTCAGGGTAATGTGTGTATCAGCAGGGGCCTTACCTCTCAGGGTAATGTGTGTATCAGCAGGGGCCTTACCTCTCAGGGTAATGTGTGTCTTTACCTCTCAGGGTAATGTGTATCAGCAGGGGCCTTACCTCTCAGGGTAATGTGTGTATCAGCAGGGGCCTTAGCTCTCAGGGTAATGTGTGTATCAGCAGTAGCCTTACCTCTCAGGGTAATATGTGTATCAGCAGGGGCCTTTACCTCTCAGGGTAATGTGTGTATCAGCAGGGGCCTTACCTCTCAGGGTAATGTGTGTATCAGTAGGAATCTTACCTCTCAGGGTAATTTGTGTATCAGCAGGAGCCTTACCTCTCAGGGTAATATGTGTATCAGCAGGGGCCTTACCTCTCAGGGTAATGTGTGTATCAGCAGGGGCCTTACCTCTCAGGGTAATGTGTGTATCAGCAGGGGCCTTACCTCTCAGGGTAATGTGTGTATCAGCAGGGGCCTTAACTTTCAGGGTAATGTGTGTATCAGCAGGAGCCTTACCTCTCAGGGTAATGTGTGTATGATCAGGGGCCTTACCTCTCAGGGTAATGTGTGTATCAGTAGGGGCCTTACCTCTCAGGGTAATGTGTGTATCAGCAGGAGCCTTACTTCTCAGGGTAATGTGTGCATCAGCAGGGGGCTTTTCTCTCAGGGTAATGTGTGTATCAGAAGGGGCCTTACCTCTCAGGGTAATATGTGTATCAGCAGGAGCCTTACCTCTCAGGGTAATGTGTGTATCAGCAGGAGACTTACCTCTCCGGGTAATGTGTGTATCAGCAGGGGCCTTACCTCTCAGGGTAATGTGTGTATCAGCAGGGGCCTTACCTCTCAGGGTAATGTGTGCATCAGTAGTAGCCTTACCTCTCAGGGTAATGTGTGTATCAGCAGGGGCCTTACCTCTCAGGGTAATGTGTGTATCAGCAGGGGCCTTACCTCTCATGGTAATGTGTGTATCAGCAGGGGCCTTACCTCTCAGGGTAATGTGTGTATCAGCAGGGGCCTTACCTCTCAGGGTAATGTGTGTATCAGCAGGAGCCTTACATCTCAGGGTAATGTGTGTATCAGCAGGGGCCTTTACCTCTCGGGGTAATGTGTGTATCAGCAGGGGCCTTACCTCTCAGGGTAATGTGTGTATCAGCAGGGGCCTTACATCTCAGGGTAATGTGTGTATCAGCAGGGGCCTTACCTCTCAGGGTAATGTGTGTATCAGCAGGGGCCATAACTCTCAGGGTAATGTGTGTATCAGCAGGGGCCTTTACCTCTCAGGGTAATGTGTGAATCAGCAGGGGCCTTACCTCTCAGGGTAATGTGTGTATCAGCAGGGGCCTTACCTCTCAGGGTGATGTGTGTATCAGCAGGAGCCTTACCTCTCAGGGTAATGTGTGTATCAGCAGGAGCCTTACCTCTCAGGGTAATATGTGTATCAGCAGGGGACTTTACCGCTCAGGGTAATGTGTGTATCAGCAGGGGCCTTTACCTCTCAGGGTAATGTGTGTATCAGCAGGGGCCTTACCTCTCAGGGTAATGTGTGTATCAGCGGATGCCTTACCTCTCAGGGTAATGTGTGTATCAGCAGGGGCCTTAACTCTCAGGTTAATGTGTGTATCAGCAGGAGCCTTACCTCTCAGGGTAATGTGTGTATCAGCAGGGGCCTTAACTCTCAGGGTAATATGTGTATCAGCAGGGGCCTTACCTCTCAGGGTAATGTGTGCATCAGCAGGAGCCTTACCTCTCAGGGTAATGTGTGTATCAGCAGGGGCCTTACCTCTCAGGGTAATGTGTTTATCAGCAGGAGCCTTACCTCTCAGGGTAATGTGTGTATCAGCAGGGGCCTTACCTCTCATGGTAATGTGTGTATCAGGAGGGGCCTTACCTCTCAGGATAATGTGTGTATCAGCAGGGGCCTTACCTCTCAGGGTAATGTGTGTATCAGCAGGGGCCTTTACCTCTCAGGGTAATGTGTGTATCAGCAGGGGCCTTACCTCTCAGGGTAATGTGTGTATCAGCAGGGGCCTTAACTCTCAGGGTAATGTGTGTATCAGCAGGGGCCTTAACTCTCAGGGTAATGTGTGTATCAGCAGGGGCTTTTACCTCTCAGGGTAATGTGTGTTTCAGCAGGGGCCTTACCTCTCAGGGTAATGTGTGTATCAGCGGATGCCTTACCTCTCAGGGTAATGTGTGTATCAGCAGGAGCCTTACCTCTCAGGGTAATGTGTGTTTCAGCAGGGGCCTTACCTCTCAGGGTAATGTGTGTATCAGCAGGGGCCTTACCTCTCAGGGTAATGTGTGTATCAGCAGGGGCCTTACCTCTCAGGGTAATGTGTGTATCAGCAGGAGCCTTACCTCTTAGGGAAATGTGTGTATCAGCAGGAGCCTTACCTCTCAGGGTAATGTGTGTATCAGCAGGGGCCTTAACTCTCAGGGTAATGTGTGTATTAGCAGGAGCCTTACCTCTCAGGGTAATATGTGTATCAGCAGGGGCCTTACCTCTCAGGGTAATGTGTGTATCAGCAGGGGCCTTACCTCTCAGGGTAATGTGTGTATCGGCAGGGGCCTTACCTCTCAGGGTAATGTGTGTATCAGCAGGGGCCTTACCTCTCAGGGTAATGTGTGTATCAGCAGGGGCCTTTACCTCTCAGGGTAATGTGTGTATCAGCAGGGGCCTTACCTCTCAGGGTAATGTGTGTATCAGCAGGGGCCTTACCTCTCAGGGTAATGTGTGTATCAGCAGGAGCCTTACCTCTCAGGGTAATGTGTGTATCAGCAGGGGCCTTACATCTCAGGGTCATGTGTGTATCAGCAGGGGCCTTACCTCTCAGGGTAATGTGTGTATCAGCAGGGGCCTTACCTCTCAGGGTAATGTGTGTATCAGCAGGGGCCTTACCTCTCAGGGTAATGTGTGTCTTTACCTCTCAGGGTAATGTGTATCAGCAGGGGCCTTACCTCTCAGGGTAATGTGTGTATCAGCAGGGGCCTTAGCTCTCAGGGTAATGTGTGTATCAGCAGTAGCCTTACCTCTCAGGGTAATATGTGTATCAGCAGGGGCCTTTACCTCTCAGGGTAATGTGTGTATCAGCAGGGGCCTTACCTCTCAGGGTAATGTTTGTATCAGCAGGAATCTTACCTCTCAGGGTAATTTGTGTATCAGCAGGAGCCTTACCTCTCAGGGTAATATGTGTATCAGCAGGGGCCTTACCTCTCAGGGTAATGTGTGTATCAGCAGGGGCCTTACCTCTCAGGGTAATGTGTGTATCAGCAGGGGCCTTACCTCTCAGGGTAATGTGTGTATCAGCAGGGGCCTTAACTCTCAGGGTAATGTGTGTATCAGCAGGAGCCTTACCTCTCAGGGTAATGTGTGTATGATCAGGGGCCTTACCTCTCAGGGTAATGTGTGTATCAGTAGGGGCCTTACCTCTCAGGGTAATGTGTGTATCAGCAGGAGCCTTACTTCTCAGGGTAATGTGTGCATCAGCAGGGGGCTTTTCTCTCAGGGTAATGTATGTATCAGAAGGGGCCTTACCTCTCAGGGTAATGTCTGTATCAGCAGGAGCCTTACCTCTCAGGGTAATGTGTGTATCAGCAGGAGACTTACCTCTCCAGGTAATGTGTGTATCAGCAGGGGCCTTACCTCTCAGGGTAATGTGTGTATCAGCAGGGGCCTTACCTCTCAGGGTAATGTGTGCATCAGTAGTAGCCTTACCTCTCAGGGTAATGTGTGTATCAGCAGGGGCCTTACCTCTCAGGGTAATGTGTGTATCAGCAGGGGCCTTACCTCTCATGGTAATGTGTGTATCAGCAGGGGCCTTACCTCTCAGGGTAATGTGTGTATCAGCAGGGGCATTACCTCTCAGGGTAATGTGTGTATCAGCAGGAGCCTTACATCTCAGGGTAATGTGTGTATCAGCAGGGGCCTTTACCTCTCTGGGTAATGTGTGTATCAGCAGGGGCCTTACCTCTCAGGGTAATGTGTGTATCAGCAGGGGCCTTACATCTCAGGGTAATGTGTGTATCAGCAGGGGCCTTACCTCTCAGGGTAATGTGTGTATCAGCAGGGGCCATAACTCTCAGGGTAATGTGTGTATCAGCAGGGGCCTTTACCTCTCAGGGTAATGTGTGAATCAGCAGGGGCCTTACCTCTCAGGGTAATGTGTGTATCAGCAGGGGCCTTACCTCTCAGGGTGATGTGTGTATCAGCAGGAGCCTTACCTCTCAGGGTAATGTGTGTATCAGCAGGAGCCTTACCTCTCAGGGTAATATGTGTATCAGCAGGGGACTTTACCGCTCAGGGTAATGTGTGTATCAGCAGGGGCCTTTACCTCTCAGTGTAATGTGTGTATCAGCAGGGGCCTTACCTCTCAGGGTAATGTGTGTATCAGCGGATGCCTTACCTCTCAGGGTAATGTGTGTATCAGCAGGGGCCTTACCTCTCTTGGTCATGTGTGTATCAGCAGGGGCCTTACCTCTCAGGGTAATGTGTGTATCAGCAGGGGCCTTACCTCTCAGGGTAATGTGTGTATCAGCAGGGGCCTTACCTCTCAGGGTAATGTGTGCATCAGCAGGAGCCTTACCTCTCAGGGTAATGTGTGTATCAGCAGGGGCCTTAACTCTCAGGGTACTGTGTGTATCAGCAGGAGTCTTACCTCTCAGGGTAATGTGTGTATCAGCAGGGGCCTTACCTCTCAGGGTAATGTGTGTATCAGCAGGGGCCTTACCTCTCAGGGTAATATGTGTATCAGCAGGGGCCTTACCTCTCAGGGTAATGTGTGTATCAGGAGGGGCCTTACCTCTCAGGGTAATGTGTGTATCAGCAGGGGCCTTAACTCTCAGGGTAATGTGTGTATCAGCAGGGGCCTTTACCTCTCAGGGTAATGTGTGTATCAGCAGGAGCCTTACATCTCAGGGTAATGTGTGTATCAGCAGGGGCCTTACCTCTCATGGTAATGTGTGTATCAGGAGGGGCCTTACCTCTCAGGGTAATGTGTGTATCAGCAGGGGCCTTAACTCTCAGGGTAATGTGTGTATCAGCAGGGGCCTTTACCTCTCAGGGTAATGTGTGTATCAGCAGGGGCCTTACCTCTCATGGTAATGTGTGTATCAGCAGGGGCCTTAGCTCTCAGGGTAATGTGTGTATCAGCAGAGGCCTTTACCTCTCAGGGTAATGTGTGTATCAGCAGGGGCCTTACCTCTCAGGGTAATGTGTGTATCAGCAGAGGCCTTTACCTCTCAGGGTAATGTGTGTATCAGCAGGGGCCTTTACCTCTCGGGGCAATGTGTGTATCAGCAGGGGCCTTACCTCTCAGGGTAATGTGTGTATCATCAGGAGCCTTACATCTCAGGGTAATGTGTGTATCAGCAGGGGCCTTTACCTCTCGGGGCAATGTCTGTATCAGCAGGGGCCTTACCTCTCAGGGTAATGTGTGTATCAGCAGCGGCCTTACCTCTCAGGGTAATGTGTGTATCAGCAGGGGCCTTACCTCTCAGGGTAATGTGTGTATCAGCAGGGGCCTTACCTCTCAGGGTAATGTGTGTATCAGCAGAGGCCTTTACCTCTCAGGGTAATGTGTGTATCAGCAGGGGCCTTACCTCTCAGGGTAATGTGTGTATCAGCAGGGGCCTTACCTCTCAGGGTAATGTGTGTATCAGCAGGAGCCTTACCTCTCAGGGTAATGTGTGTATCATCAGGAGCCTTATATCTCAGGGTAATGTGTGTATCAGCAGGGGCCTTTACCTCTCGGGGCAATGTCTGTATCAGCAGGGGCCTTACCTCTCAGGGTAATGTGTGTATCAGCAGCGGCCTTACCTCTCAGGGTAATGTGTGTATCAGCAGGGGCCTTACCTCTCAGGGTAATGTGTATATCAGCAGGAGCCTTACCTCTCAGGGTAATGTGTGTATCAGCAGGGGCCTTACCTCTCAGGGTAATGTGTGTATCAGCAGGGGCCTTACCTCTCAGGGTAATGTGTGTATCAGCAGGGGCCTTACCTCTCAGGGTAATGTGTGTATCAGCAGGAGCCTTACCTCTCAGGGTAATGTGTGTATCAGCTGGAGCCTTACCTCTCAGGGTAATATGTGTATCAGCAGGGGCCTTACCTCTCAGGGTAATGTGTGTATCAGCAGGGGCCTTACCTCTCAGGGTAATATGTGTATCAGCAGGGGCCTTACCTCTCAGGGTAATGTGTGTATCAGCAGGGGCCTTACCTCTCAGGGTAATGTGTGTATCAGCAGGAGCCTTACCTCTCAGGGTAATGTGTGTATCAGCAGGGGCCTTACCTCTCATGGTAATATGTGTTTCAGGAGGGGCCTTACCTCTCAGGGTAATGTGTGTATCAGCAGGGGCCTTACCTCTCAGGGTAATGTGTGTATCAGGAGGGGCCTTACCTCTCAGGGTAATGTGTGTATCAGCAGGGGCCTTTACCTCTCAGGGTAATGTGTGTATCAGCAGGTGCCTTAACTCTCAGGGCAATGTGTGTATCAGCAGAGGCCTTAACTCTCAGGGTAATGCGTGTATCAGCAGGGGCCTTTACCTCTCAGGGTAATGTGTGTATCAGCAGGGGCCTTACCTCTCAGGGTAATGTGTGTATCAGCAGGGGCCATAACTCTCAGTGTAATGTGTGTATCAGCAGGGGCCTTAGCTCTCAGGGTAATGTGTGTATCAGCAGGGGCCTTACCTCTCAGGGTAATGTGTGTATCAGCAGGGGCCTTACCTCTCAGGGTAATGTGTGTATCAGCAGGGGCCTTACCTCTCAGGGTAATGTGTGTATCAGCAGGGGCCTTACCTCTCAGGGTAATGTGTGTATCATCAGGAGCCTTACATCTCAGGGTAATGTGTGTATCAGCAGGGGCCTTACCTCTCAGGGCAATGTGTGTATCAGCAGGGGCCTTACCTCTCAGGGTAATGTGTGTATCATCAGGAGCCTTACATCTCAGGGTAATGTGTGTATCAGCAGGGGCCTTTACCTCTCGGGGCAATGTCTGTATCAGCAGGGGCCTTACCTCTCAGGGTAATGTGTGTATCAGCAGCGGCCTTACCTCTCAGGGTAATGTGTGTATCAGCAGGGGCCTTACCTCTCAGGGTAATGTGTGTATCAGCAGGGGCCTTACCTCTCAGGGTAATGTGTGTATCAGCAGAGGCCTTTACCTCTCAGGGTAATGTGTGTATCAGCAGGGGCCTTACCTCTCAGGGTAATGTGTGTATCAGCAGGGGCCTTACCTCTCAGGGTAATGTGTGTATCAGCAGGAGCCTTACCTCTCAGGGTAATGTGTGTATCATCAGGAGCCTTACATCTCAGGGTAATGTGTGTATCAGCAGGGGCCTTTACCTCTCGGGGCAATGTCTGTATCAGCAGGGGCCTTACCTCTCAGGGTAATGTGTGTATCAGCAGCGGCCTTACCTCTCAGGGTAATGTGTGTATCAGCAGGGGCCTTACCTCTCAGGGTAATGTGTGTATCAGCAGGAGCCTTACCTCTCAGGGTAATGTGTGAATCAGCAGGGGCCTTACCTCTCAGGGTAATGTGTGTATCAGCAGGGGCCTTACCTCTCAGGGTGATGTGTGTATCAGCAGGAGCCTTACCTCTCAGGGTAATGTGTGTATCAGCAGGAGCCTTACATCTCAGGGTAATATGTGTATCAGCAGGGGACTTTACCGCTCAGGGTAATGTGTGTATCAGCAGGGGCCTTTACCTCTCAGGGTAATGTGTGTATCAGCAGGGGCCTTACCTCTCAGGGTAATGTGTGTATCAGCGGATGCCTTACCTCTCAGGGTAATGTGTGTATCAGCAGGGGCCTTACCTCTCAGGGTAATGTGTGTATCAGCAGGGGCCTTTACCTCGCAGGGTAATGTGTGTATCAGCAGGGGCCTTACCTCTCAGGGTAATGTGTGTATCAGCAGGGGCCTTAACTCTCAGGGTAATGTGTGTATCAGCAGGGGCCTTAACTCTCATGGTAATGTGTGTATCAGCAGGGGCTTTTACCTCTCAGGGTAATGTGTGTTTCAGCAGGGGCCTTACCTCTCAGGGTAATATGTGTATCAGCGGATGCCTTACCTCTCAGGGTAATGTGTGTATCAGCAGGAGCCTTACCTCTCAGGGTAATGTGTGTTTCAGCAGGGGCCTTACCTCTCAGGGTAATGTGTGTATCAGCAGGGGCCTTACCTCTCAGGGTAATGTGTGTATCGGCAGGGGCCTTACCTCTCAGGGTAATGTGTGTATCAGCAGGAGCCTTACCTCTTAGGGAAATGTGTGTATCAGCAGGAGCCTTACCTCTCAGGAAATGTGTGCATCAGCAGGAGCCTTACCTCTCAGGGTAATGTGTGTATCAGCAGGGGCCTTAACTCTCAGGGTAATGTGTGTATTAGCAGGAGCCTTACCTCTCAGGGTAATATGTGTATCAGCAGGGGCCTTACCTCTCAGGGTAATATGTGTATCAGCAGGGGCCTTACCTCTCAGGGTAATGTGTGTATCGGCAGGGGCCTTACCTCTCAGGGTAATGTGTGTATCAGCAGGGGCCTTACCTCTCAGGGTAATGTGTGTATCAGCAGGGGCCTTTACCTCTCAGGGTAATGTGTGTATCAGCAGGGGCCTTACCTCTCAGGGTAATGTGTGTATCAGCAGGGGCCTTACCTCTCAGGGTAATGTGTGTATCAGCAGGAGCCTTACCTCTCAGGGTAATGTGTGTATCAGCAGGGGCCTTACATCTCAGGGTCAAGTGTGTATCAGCAGGGGCCTTACCTCTCAGGGTAATGTGTGTATCAGCAGGGGCCTTACCTCTCAGGGTAATGTGTGTATCAGCAGGGGCCTTACCTCTCAGGGTAATGTGTGTCTTTACCTCTCAGGGTAATGTGTATCAGCAGGGGCCTTACCTCTCAGGGTAATGTGTGTATCAGCAGGGGCCTTAGCTCTCAGGGTAATGTGTGTATCAGCAGTAGCCTTACCTCTCAGGGTAATATGTGTATCAGCAGGGGCCTTTACCTCTCAGGGTAATGTGTGTATCAGCAGGGGCCTTACCTCTCAGGGTAATGTGTGTATCAGCAGGAATCTTACCTCTCAGGGTAATTTGTGTATCAGCAGGAGCCTTACCTCTCAGGGTAATATGTGTATCAGCAGGGGCCTTACCTCTCAGGGTAATGTGTGTATCAGCAGGGGCCTTACCTCTCAGGGTAATGTGTGTATCAGCAGGGGCCTTACCTCTCAGGGTAATGTGTGTATCAGCAGGGGCCTTAACTCTCAGGGTAATGTGTGTATCAGCAGGAGCCTTACCTCTCAGGGTAATGTGTGTATGATCAGGGGCCTTACCTCTCAGGGTAATGTGTGTATCAGTAGGGGCCTTACCTCTCAGGGTAATGTGTGTATCAGCAGGAGCCTTACTTCTCAGGGTAATGTGTGCATCAGCAGGGGGCTTTTCTCTCAGGGTAATGTGTGTATCAGAAGGGGCCTTACCTCTCAGGGTAATGTGTGTATCAGCAGGAGCCTTACCTCTCAGGGTAATGTGTGTATCAGCAGGAGACTTACCTCTCCGGGTAATGTGTGTATCAGCAGGGGCCTTACCTCTCAGGGTAATGTGTGTATCAGCAGGGGCCTTACCTCTCAGGGTAATGTGTGCATCAGTAGTAGCCTTACCTCTCAGGGTAATGTGTGTATCAGCAGGGGCCTTACCTCTCAGGGTAATGTGTGTATCAGCAGGGGCCTTACCTCTCATGGTAATGTGTGTATCAGCAGGGGCCTTACCTCTCAGGGTAATGTGTGTATCAGCAGGGGCCTTACCTCTCAGGGTAATGTGTGTATCAGCAGGAGCCTTACATCTCAGGGTAATGTGTGTATCAGCAGGGGCCTTTACCTCTCGGGGTAATGTGTGTATCAGCAGGGGCCTTACCTCTCAGGGTAATGTGTGTATCAGCAGGGGCCTTACATCTCAGGGTAATGTGTGTATCAGCAGGGGCCTTACCTCTCAGGGTAATGTGTGTATCAGCAGGGGCCATAACTCTCAGGGTAATGTGTGTATCAGCAGGGGCCTTTACCTCTCAGGGTAATGTGTGAATCAGCAGGGGCCTTACCTCTCAGGGTAATGTGTGTATCAGCAGGGGCCTTACCTCTCAGGGTGATGTGTGTATCAGCAGGAGCCTTACCTCTCAGGGTAATGTTTGTATCAGCAGGAGCCTTACCTCTCAGGGTAATATGTGTATCAGCAGGGGACTTTACCGCTCAGGGTAATGTGTGTATCAGCAGGGGCCTTTACCTCTCAGGGTAATGTGTGTATCAGCAGGGGCCTTACCTCTCAGGGTAATGTGTGTATCAGCGGATGCCTTACCTCTCAGGGTAATGTGTGTATCAGCAGGGGCCTTAACTCTCAGGTTAATGTGTGTATCAGCAGGAGCCTTACCTCTCAGGGTAATGTGTGTATCAGCAGGGGCCTTAACTCTCAGGGTAATATGTGTATCAGCAGGGGCCTTACCTCTCAGGGTAATGTGTGCATCAGCAGGAGCCTTACCTCTCAGGGTAATATGTGTATCAGCAGGGGCCTTACCTCTCTTGGTCATGTGTGTATCAGCAGGGGCCTTACCTCTCAGGGTAATGTGTGTATCAGCAGGGGCCTTACCTCTCAGGGTAATGTGTGTATCAGCAGGGGCCTTACCTCTCAGGGTAATGTGTGCATCAGCAGGAGCCTTACCTCTCAGGGTAATTTGTGTATCAGCAGGGGCCTTAACTCTCAGGGTACTGTGTGTATCAGCAGGAGTCTTACCTCTCAGGGTAATGTGTGTATCAGCAGGGGCCTTACCTCTCAGGGTAATGTGTGTATCAGCAGGGGCCTTACCTCTCAGGGTAATATGTGTATCAGCAGGGGCCTTACCTCTCAGGGTAATGTGTGTATCAGCAGGGGCCTTACCTCTCAGGGTAATGTGTGTATCAGCAGGGGCCTTACCTCTCAGGGTAATGTGTGTATCAGCGGATGCCTTACCTCTCAGGGTAATGTGTGTATCAGCAGGGGCCTTACCTCTCAGGGTAATGTGTGTATCAGCAGGGGCCTTTACCTCTCAGGGTAATGTGTGTATCAGCAGGGGCCTTACCTCTCAGGGTAATGTGTGTATCAGCAGGGGCCTTAACTCTCAGGGTAATGTGTGTATCAGCAGGGGCCTTAACTCTCATGGTAATGTGTGTATCAGCAGGGGCTTTTACCTCTCAGGGTAATGTGTGTTTCAGCAGGGGCCTTACCTCTCAGGGTAATGTGTGTATCAGCGGATGCCTTACCTCTCAGGGTAATGTGTGTATCAGCAGGAGCCTTACCTCTCAGGGTAATGTGTGTTTCAGCAGGGGCCTTACCTCTCAGGGTAATGTGTGTATCAGCAGGGGCCTTACCTCTCAGGGTAATGTGTGTATCAGCAGGGGCCTTACCTCTCAGGGTAATGTGTGTATCAGCAGGAGCCTTACCTCTTAGGGAAATGTGTGTATCAGCAGGAGCCTTACCTCTCAGGAAATGTGTGCATCAGCAGGAGCCTTACCTCTCAGGGTAATGTGTGTATCAGCAGGGGCCTTAACTCTCAGGGTAATGTGTGTATTAGCAGGAGCCTTACCTCTCAGGGTAATATGTGTATCAGCAGGGGCCTTACCTCTCAGGGTAATATGTGTATCAGCAGGGGCCTTACCTCTCAGGGTAATGTGTGTATCGGCAGGGGCCTTACCTCTCAGGGTAATGTGTGTATCAGCAGGGGCCTTACCTCTCAGGGTAATGTGTGTATCAGCAGGGGCCTTTACCTCTCAGGGTAATGTGTGTATCAGCAGGGGCCTTACCTCTCAGGGTAATGTGTGTATCAGCAGGGGCCTTACCTCTCAGGGTAATGTGTGTATCAGCAGGAGCCTTACCTCTCAGGGTAATTTGTGTATCAGCAGGGGCCTTACATCTCAGGGTCATGTGTGTATCAGCAGGGGCCTTACCTCTCAGGGTAATGTGTGTATCAGCAGGGGCCTTACCTCTCAGGGTAATGTGTGTATCAGCAGGGGCCTTACCTCTCAGGGTAATGTGTGTCTTTACCTCTCAGGGTAATGTGTATCAGCAGGGGCCTTACCTCTCAGGGTAATGTGTGTATCAGCAGGGGCCTTAGCTCTCAGGGTAATGTGTGTATCAGCAGTAGCCTTACCTCTCAGGGTAATATGTGTATCAGCAGGGGCCTTTACCTCTCAGGGTAATGTGTGTATCAGCAGGGGCCTTACCTCTCAGGGTAATGTGTGTATCAGCAGGAATCTTACCTCTCAGGGTAATTTGTGTATCAGCAGGAGCCTTACCTCTCAGGGTAATATGTGTATCAGCAGGGGCCTTACCTCTCAGGGTAATGTGTGTATCAGCAGGGGCCTTACCTCTCAGGGTAATGTGTGTATCAGCAGGGGCCTTACCTCTCAGGGTAATGTGTGTATCAGCAGGGGCCTTAACTCTCAGGGTAATGTGTGTATCAGCAGGAGCCTTACCTCTCAGGGTAATGTGTGTATGATCAGGGGCCTTACCTCTCAGGGTAATGTGTGTATCAGTAGGGGCCTTACCTCTCAGGGTAATGTGTGTATCAGCAGGAGCCTTACTTCTCAGGGTAATGTGTGCATCAGCAGGGGGCTTTTCTCTCAGGGTAATGTGTGTATCAGAAGGGGCCTTACCTCTCAGGGTAATGTGTGTATCAGCAGGAGCCTTACCTCTCAGGGTAATGTGTGTATCAGCAGGAGACTTACCTCTCCGGGTAATGTGTGTATCAGCAGGGGCCTTACCTCTCA
The DNA here is from genome assembly GCF_029448725.1 of Salvelinus fontinalis. NCBI lineage: Eukaryota > Metazoa > Chordata > Actinopteri > Salmoniformes > Salmonidae > Salvelinus > Salvelinus fontinalis. The sequence continues at coordinate 14,801,475 of NC_074685.1, forward strand.
GGGTAATGTGTGTATCAGCAGGGGCCTTACCTCTCAGGGTAATGTGTGCATCAGTAGTAGCCTTACCTCTCAGGGTAATGTGTGTATCAGCAGGGGCCTTACCTCTCAGGGTAATGTGTGTATCAGCAGGGGCCTTACCTCTCATGGTAATGTGTGTATCAGCAGGGGCCTTACCTCTCAGGGTAATGTGTGTATCAGCAGGGGCCTTACCTCTCAAGGTAATGTGTGTATCAGCAGGAGCCTTACATCTCAGGGTAATGTGTGTATCAGCAGGGGCCTTTACCTCTCGGGGTAATGTGTGTATCAGCAGGGGCCTTACCTCTCAGGGTAATGTGTGTATCAGCAGGGGCCTTACATCTCAGGGTAATGTGTGTATCAGCAGGGGCCTTACCTCTCAGGGTAATGTGTGTATCAGCAGGGGCCATAACTCTCAGGGTAATGTGTGTATCAGCAGGGGCCTTTACCTCTCAGGGTAATGTGTGAATCAGCAGGGGCCTTACCTCTCAGGGTAATGTGTGCATCAGCAGGAGCCTTACCTCTCAGGGTAATTTGTGTATCAGCAGGGGCCTTAACTCTCAGGGTACTGTGTGTATCAGCAGGAGTCTTACCTCTCAGGGTAATGTGTGTATCAGCAGGGGCCTTACCTCTCAGGGTAATGTGTGTATCAGCAGGGGCCTTACCTCTCAGGGTAATATGTGTATCAGCAGGGGCCTTACCTCTCAGGGTAATGTGTGTATCAGCAGGGGCCTTACCTCTCAGGGTAATGTGTGTATCAGCAGGGGCCTTACCTCTCAGGGTAATGTGTGTATCAGCGGATGCCTTACCTCTCAGGGTAATGTGTGTATCAGCAGGGGCCTTACCTCTCAGGGTAATGTGTGTATCAGCAGGGGCCTTTACCTCTCAGGGTAATGTGTGTATCAGCAGGGGCCTTACCTCTCAGGGTAATGTGTGTATCAGCAGGGGCCTTAACTCTCAGGGTAATGTGTGTATCAGCAGGGGCCTTAACTCTCATGGTAATGTGTGTATCAGCAGGGGCTTTTACCTCTCAGGGTAATGTGTGTTTCAGCAGGGGCCTTACCTCTCAGGGTAATGTGTGTATCAGCGGATGCCTTACCTCTCAGGGTAATGTGTGTATCAGCAGGAGCCTTACCTCTCAGGGTAATGTGTGTTTCAGCAGGGGCCTTACCTCTCAGGGTAATGTGTGTATCAGCAGGGGCCTTACCTCTCAGGGTAATGTGTGTATCAGCAGGGGCCTTACCTCTCAGGGTAATGTGTGTATCAGCAGGAGCCTTACCTCTTAGGGAAATGTGTGTATCAGCAGGAGCCTTACCTCTCAGGAAATGTGTGCATCAGCAGGAGCCTTACCTCTCAGGGTAATGTGTGTATCAGCAGGGGCCTTAACTCTCAGGGTAATGTGTGTATTAGCAGGAGCCTTACCTCTCAGGGTAATATGTGTATCAGCAGGGGCCTTACCTCTCAGGGTAATATGTGTATCAGCAGGGGCCTTACCTCTCAGGGTAATGTGTGTATCGGCAGGGGCCTTACCTCTCAGGGTAATGTGTGTATCAGCAGGGGCCTTACCTCTCAGGGTAATGTGTGTATCAGCAGGGGCCTTTACCTCTCAGGGTAATGTGTGTATCAGCAGGGGCCTTACCTCTCAGGGTAATGTGTGTATCAGCAGGGGCCTTACCTCTCAGGGTAATGTGTGTATCAGCAGGAGCCTTACCTCTCAGGGTAATTTGTGTATCAGCAGGGGCCTTACATCTCAGGGTCATGTGTGTATCAGCAGGGGCCTTACCTCTCAGGGTAATGTGTGTATCAGCAGGGGCCTTACCTCTCAGGGTAATGTGTGTATCAGCAGGGGCCTTACCTCTCAGGGTAATGTGTGTCTTTACCTCTCAGGGTAATGTGTATCAGCAGGGGCCTTACCTCTCAGGGTAATGTGTGTATCAGCAGGGGCCTTAGCTCTCAGGGTAATGTGTGTATCAGCAGTAGCCTTACCTCTCAGGGTAATATGTGTATCAGCAGGGGCCTTTACCTCTCAGGGTAATGTGTGTATCAGCAGGGGCCTTACCTCTCAGGGTAATGTGTGTATCAGCAGGAATCTTACCTCTCAGGGTAATTTGTGTATCAGCAGGAGCCTTACCTCTCAGGGTAATATGTGTATCAGCAGGGGCCTTACCTCTCAGGGTAATGTGTGTATCAGCAGGGGCCTTACCTCTCAGGGTAATGTGTGTATCAGCAGGGGCCTTACCTCTCAGGGTAATGTGTGTATCAGCAGGGGCCTTAACTCTCAGGGTAATGTGTGTATCAGCAGGAGCCTTACCTCTCAGGGTAATGTGTGTATGATCAGGGGCCTTACCTCTCAGGGTAATGTGTGTATCAGTAGGGGCCTTACCTCTCAGGGTAATGTGTGTATCAGCAGGAGCCTTACTTCTCAGGGTAATGTGTGCATCAGCAGGGGGCTTTTCTCTCAGGGTAATGTGTGTATCAGAAGGGGCCTTACCTCTCAGGGTAATGTGTGTATCAGCAGGAGCCTTACCTCTCAGGGTAATGTGTGTATCAGCAGGAGACTTACCTCTCCGGGTAATGTGTGTATCAGCAGGGGCCTTACCTCTCAGGGTAATGTGTGTATCAGCAGGGGCCTTACCTCTCAGGGTAATGTGTGCATCAGTAGTAGCCTTACCTCTCAGGGTAATGTGTGTATCAGCAGGGGCCTTACCTCTCAGGGTAATGTGTGTATCAGCAGGGGCCTTACCTCTCATGGTAATGTGTGTATCAGCAGGGGCCTTACCTCTCAGGGTAATGTGTGTATCAGCAGGGGCCTTACCTCTCAGGGTAATGTGTGTATCAGCAGGAGCCTTACATCTCAGGGTAATGTGTGTATCAGCAGGGGCCTTTACCTCTCGGGGTAATGTGTGTATCAGCAGGGGCCTTACCTCTCAGGGTAATGTGTGTATCAGCAGGGGCCTTACATCTCAGGGTAATGTGTGTATCAGCAGGGGCCTTACCTCTCAGGGTAATGTGTGTATCAGCAGGGGCCATAACTCTCAGGGTAATGTGTGTATCAGCAGGGGCCTTTACCTCTCAGGGTAATGTGTGAATCAGCAGGGGCCTTACCTCTCAGGGTAATGTGTGTATCAGCAGGGGCCTTACCTCTCAGGGTGATGTGTGTATCAGCAGGAGCCTTACCTCTCAGGGTAATGTTTGTATCAGCAGGAGCCTTACCTCTCAGGGTAATATGTGTATCAGCAGGGGACTTTACCGCTCAGGGTAATGTGTGTATCAGCAGGGGCCTTTACCTCTCAGGGTAATGTGTGTATCAGCAGGGGCCTTACCTCTCAGGGTAATGTGTGTATCAGCGGATGCCTTACCTCTCAGGGTAATGTGTGTATCAGCAGGGGCCTTAACTCTCAGGTTAATGTGTGTATCAGCAGGAGCCTTACCTCTCAGGGTAATGTGTGTATCAGCAGGGGCCTTAACTCTCAGGGTAATATGTGTATCAGCAGGGGCCTTACCTCTCAGGGTAATGTGTGCATCAGCAGGAGCCTTACCTCTCAGGGTAATATGTGTATCAGCAGGGGCCTTACCTCTCTTGGTCATGTGTGTATCAGCAGGGGCCTTACCTCTCAGGGTAATGTGTGTATCAGCAGGGGCCTTACCTCTCAGGGTAATGTGTGTATCAGCAGGGGCCTTACCTCTCAGGGTAATGTGTGCATCAGCAGGAGCCTTACCTCTCAGGGTAATTTGTGTATCAGCAGGGGCCTTACCTCTCAGGGTACTGTGTGTATCAGCAGGAGTCTTACCTCTCAGGGTAATGTGTGTATCAGCAGGGGCCTTACCTCTCAGGGTAATGTGTGTATCAGCAGGGGCCTTACCTCTCAGGGTAATATGTGTATCAGCAGGGGCCTTACCTCTCAGGGTAATGTGTGTATCAGCAGGGGCCTTACCTCTCAGGGTAATGTGTGTATCAGCAGGAGCCTTACATCTCAGGGTAATGTCTGTATCAGCAGGGGCCTTACCTCTCATGGTAATGTGTGTATCAGGAGGGGCCTTACCTCTCAGGGTAATGTGTGTATCAGCAGGGGCCTTACCTCTCAGGGTAATGTGTGTATCAGCAGGGGCCTTTACCTCTCAGGGTAATGTGTGTATCAGCAGGGGCCTTACCTCTCATGGTAATGTGTGTATCAGCAGGGGCCTTAGCTCTCAGGGTAATGTGTGTATCAGCAGAGGCCTTTACCTCTCAGGGTAATGTGTGTATCAGCAGGGGCCTTACCTCTCAGGGTAATGTGTGTATCAGCAGAGGCCTTTACCTCTCAGGGTAATGTGTGTATCAGCAGGGGCCTTTACCTCTCGGGGCAATGTGTGTATCAGCAGGGGCCTTACCTCTCAGGGTAATGTGTGTATCATCAGGAGCCTTACATCTCAGGGTAATGTGTGTATCAGCAGGGGCCTTTACCTCTCGGGGCAATGTCTGTATCAGCTGGGGCCTTACCTCTCAGGGTAATGTGTGTATCAGCAGCGGCCTTACCTCTCAGGGTAATGTGTGTATCAGCAGGGGCCTTACCTCTCAGGGTAATGTGTGTATCAGCAGGGGCCTTACCTCTCAGGGTAATGTGTGTATCAGCAGAGGCCTTTACCTCTCAGGGTAATGTGTGTATCAGCAGGGGCCTTGCCTCTCAGGGTAATGTGTGTATCAGCAGGGGCCTTACCTCTCAGGGTAATTTGTGTATCAGCAGGAGCCTTACCTCTCAGGGTAATGTGTGTATCATCAGGAGCCTTACATCTCAGGGTAATGTGTGTATCAGCAGGGGCCTTTACCTCTCGGGGCAATGTCTGTATCAGCAGGGGCCTTACCTCACCGGGTAATGTGTGTATCAGCAGCGGCCTTACCTCTCAGGGTAATGTGTGTATCAGCAGGGGCCTTACATCTCAGGGTCATGTGTGTATCAGCAGGGGCCTTACCTCTCAGGGTAATGTGTGTATCAGCAGGGGCCTTACCTCTCAGGGTAATGTGTGTATCAGCAGGGGCCTTACCTCTCAGGGTAATGTGTGTCTTTACCTCTCAGGGTAATGTGTATCAGCAGGGGCCTTACCTCTCAGGGTAATGTGTGTATCAGCAGGGGCCTTAGCTCTCAGGGTAATGTGTGTATCAGCAGTAGCCTTACCTCTCAGGGTAATATGTGCATCAGCAGGGGCCTTTACCTCTCAGGGTAATGTGTGTATCAGCAGGGGCCTTACCTCTCAGGGTAATGTGTGTATCAGCAGGAATCTTACCTCTCAGGGTAATTTGTGTATCAGCAGGAGCCTTATCTCTCAGGGTAATATGTGTATCAGCAGGGGCCTTACCTCTCAGGGTAATGTGTGTATCAGCAGGGGCCTTACCTCTCAGGGTAATGTGTGTATCAGCAGAGGCCTTTACCTCTCAGGGTAATGTGTGTATCAGCAGGGGCCTTTACCTCTCGGGGCAATGTGTGTATCAGCAGGGGCCTTACCTCTCAGGGTAATGTGTGTATCATCAGGAGCCTTACATCTCAGGGTAATGTGTGTATCAGCAGGGGCCTTTACCTCTCGGGGCAATGTCTGTATCAGCAGGGGCCTTACCTCTCAGGGTAATGTGTGTATCAGCAGCGGCCTTACCTCTCAGGGTAATGTGTGTATCAGCAGGGGCCTTACCTCTCAGGGTAATGTGTGTATCAGCAGGGGCCTTACCTCTCAGGGTAATGTGTGTATCAGCAGAGGCCTTTACCTCTCAGGGTAATGTGTGTATCAGCAGGGGCCTTACCTCTCAGGGTAATGTGTGTATCAGCAGGGGCCTTACCTCTCAGGGTAATTTGTGTATCAGCAGGAGCCTTACCTCTCAGGGTAATGTGTGTATCATCAGGAGCCTTACATCTCAGGGTAATGTGTGTATCAGCAGGGGCCTTTACCTCTCGGGGCAATGTCTGTATCAGCAGGGGCCTTACCTCACCGGGTAATGTGTGTATCAGCAGCGGCCTTACCTCTCAGGGTAATGTGTGTATCAGCAGGGGCCTTACATCTCAGGGTCATGTGTGTATCAGCAGGGGCCTTACCTCTCAGGGTAATGTGTGTATCAGCAGGGGCCTTACCTCTCAGGGTAATGTGTGTATCAGCAGGGGCCTTACCTCTCAGGGTAATGTGTGTCTTTACCTCTCAGGGTAATGTGTATCAGCAGGGGCCTTACCTCTCAGGGTAATGTGTGTATCAGCAGGGGCCTTAGCTCTCAGGGTAATGTGTGTATCAGCAGTAGCCTTACCTCTCAGGGTAATATGTGTATCAGCAGGGGCCTTTACCTCTCAGGGTAATGTTAGTATCAGCAGGGGCCTTACCTCTCAGGGTAATGTGTGTATCAGCAGGAATCTTACCTCTCAGGGTAATTTGTGTATCAGCAGGAGCCTTATCTCTCAGGGTAATATGTGTATCAGCAGGGGCCTTACCTCTCAGGGTAATGTGTGTATCAGCAGGGGCCTTACCTCTCAGGGTAATGTGTGTATCAGCAGGGGCCTTACCTCTCAGGGTAATGTGTGTATCAGCAGGGGCCTTAACTCTCAGGGTAATGTGTGTATCAGCAGGAGCCTTACCTCTCAGGGTAATGTGTGTATGATCAGGGGCCTTACCTCTCAGGGTAATGTGTGTATCAGTAGGGGCCTTACCTCTCAGGGTAATGTGTGTATCAGCAGGAGCCTTACTTCTCAGGGTAATGTGTGCATCAGCAGGGGGCTTTTCTCTCAGGGTAATGTGTGTATCAGAAGGGGCCTTACCTCTCAGGGTAATGTGTGTATCAGCAGGAGCCTTACCTCTCAGGGTAATGTGTGTATCAGCAGGAGACTTACCTCTCCGGGTAATGTGTGTATCAGCAGGGGCCTTACCTCTCAGGGTAATGTGTGTATCAGCAGGGGCCTTACCTCTCAGGGTAATGTGTGCATCAGTAGTAGCCTTACCTCTCAGGGTAATGTGTGTATCAGCAGGGGCCTTACCTCTCAGGGTAATGTGTGTATCAGCAGGGGCCTTACCTCTCATGGTAATGTGTGTATCAGCAGGGGCCTTACCTCTCAGGGTAATGTGTGTATCAGCAGGGGCCTTACCTCTCAGGGTAATGTGTGTATCAGCAGGAGCCTTACATCTCAGGGTAATGTGTGTATCAGCAGGGGCCTTTACCTCTCGGGGTAATGTGTGTATCAGCAGGGGCCTTACCTCTCAGGGTAATGTGTGTATCAGCAGGGGCCTTACATCTCAGGGTAATGTGTGTATCAGCAGGGGCCTTACCTCTCAGGGTAATGTGTGTATCAGCAGGGGCCATAACTCTCAGGGTCATGTGTGTATCAGCAGGGGCCTTTACCTCTCAGGGTAATGTGTGAATCAGCAGGGGCCTTACCTCTCAGGGTAATGTGTGTATCAGCAGGGGCCTTACCTCTCAGGGTGATGTGTGTATCAGCAGGAGCCTTACCTCTCAGGGTAATGTGTGTATCAGCAGGAGCCTTACCTCTCAGGGTAATATGTGTATCAGCAGGGGACTTTACCGCTCAGGGTAATGTGTGTATCAGCAGGGGCCTTTACCTCTCAGGGTAATGTGTGTATCAGCAGGGGCCTTACCTCTCAGGGTAATGTGTGTATCAGTGGATGCCTTACCTCTCAGGGTAATGTGTGTATCAGCAGGGGCCTTACCTCTCTTGGTCATGTGTGTATCAGCAGGGGCCTTACCTCTCAGGGTAATGTGTGTATCAGCAGGGGCCTTACCTCTCAGGGTAATGTGTGTATCAGCAGGGGCCTTACCTCTCAGGGTAATGTGTGCATCAGCAGGAGCCTTACCTCTCAGGGTAATGTGTGTATCAGCAGGGGCCTTAACTCTCAGGGTACTGTGTGTATCAGCAGGAGTCTTACCTCTCAGGGTAATGTGTGTATCAGCAGGGGCCTTACCTCTCAGGGTAATGTGTGTATCAGCAGGGGCCTTACCTCTCAGGGTAATATGTGTATCAGCAGGGGCCTTACCTCTCAGGGTAATGTGTGTATCAGCAGGGGCCTTACCTCTCAGGGTAATGTGTGTATCAGCAGGAGCCTTACATCTCAGGGTAATGTGTGTATCAGCAGGGGCCTTACCTCTCATGGTAATGTGTGTATCAGGAGGGGCCTTACCTCTCAGGGTAATGTGTGTATCAGCAGGGGCCTTACCTCTCAGGGTAATGTGTGTATCAGCAGGGGCCTTTACCTCTCAGGGTAATGTGTGTATCAGCAGGGGCCTTACCTCTCATGGTAATGTGTGTATCAGCAGGGGCCTTAGCTCTCAGGGTAATGTGTGTATCAGCAGAGGCCTTTACCTCTCAGGGTAATGTGTGTATCAGCAGGGGCCTTACCTCTCAGGGTAATGTGTGTATCAGCAGAGGCCTTTACCTCTCAGGGTAATGTGTGTATCAGCAGGGGCCTTTACCTCTCGGGGCAATGTGTGTATCAGCAGGGGCCTTACCTCTCAGGGTAATGTGTGTATCATCAGGAGCCTTACATCTCAGGGTAATGTGTGTATCAGCAGGGGCCTTTACCTCTCGGGGCAATGTCTGTATCAGCAGGGGCCTTACCTCTCAGGGTAATGTGTGTATCAGCAGCGGCCTTACCTCTCAGGGTAATGTGTGTATCAGCAGGGGCCTTACCTCTCAGGGTAATGTGTGTATCAGCAGGGGCCTTACCTCTCAGGGTAATGTGTGTATCAGCAGAGGCCTTTACCTCTCAGGGTAATGTGTGTATCAGCAGGGGCCTTACCTCTCAGGGTAATGTGTGTATCAGCGGATGCCTTACCTCTCAGGGTAATGTGTGTATCAGCAGGAGCCTTACCTCTCAGGGTAATGTGTGTATCATCAGGAGCCTTACATCTCAGGGTAATGTGTGTATCAGCAGGGGCCTTTACCTCTCGGGGCAATGTCTGTATCAGCAGGGGCCTTACCTCACCGGGTAATGTGTGTATCAGCAGCGGCCTTACCTCTCAGGGTAATGTGTGTATCAGCAGGGGCCTTACCTCTCAGGGTAATGTGTGTATCAGCAGAAACCTTACCACTCAGGGTAATGTGTGTATCAGCAGGGGCCTTACCTCTCAGGGTAATGTGTGTATCAGCAGGGGCCTTACCTCTCAGGGTAATGTGTGTATCAGCAGGGGCCTTACCTCTCAGGGTAATGTGTGTATCAGCAGGGGCCTTACCTCTCAGGGTAATGTGTGTATCAGCAGGAGCCTTACCTCTCAGGGTAATGTGTGTATCAGCTGGAGCCTTACCTCTCAGGGTAATATGTGTATCAGCAGGGGCCTTACCTCTCAGGGTAATGTGTGTATCAGCAGGGGCCTTACCTCTCAGGGTAATATGTGTATCAGCAGGGGCCTTACCTCTCAGGGTAATGTGTGTATCAGCAGGGGCCTTACCTCTCAGGGTAATGTGTGTATCAGCAGGAGCCTTACCTCTCAGGGTAATGTGTGTATCAGCAGGGGCCTTACCTCTCATGGTAATATGTGTTTCAGGAGGGGCCTTACCTCTCAGGGTAATGTGTGTATCAGCAGGGGCCTTACCTCTCAGGGTAATGTGTGTATCAGCAGGGGCCTTACCTCTCAGGGTAATGTGTGTATCAGCAGGGGCCTTTACCTCTCAGGGTAATGTGTGTATCAGCAGGTGCCTTAACTCTCAGGGCAATGTGTGTATCAGCAGAGGCCTTAACTCTCAGGGTAATGTGTGTATCAGCAGGGGCCTTACCTCTCAGGGTAATGTGTGTATCAGCAGGGGCCATAACTCTCAGGGTAATGTGTGTATCAGCAGGGGCCTTAGCTCTCAGGGTAATGTGTGTATCAGCAGGGGCCTTACCTCTCAGGGTAATGTGTGTATCAGCAGGGGCCTTACCTCTCAGGGTAATGTGTGTATCAGCAGGGGCCTTACCTCTCAGGGTGATGTGTGTATCAGCAGGAGCCTTACCTCTCAGGGTAATGTGTGTATCAGCAGGAGCCTTACCTCTCAGGGTAATATGTGTATCAGCAGGGGACTTTACCGCTCAGGGTAATGTGTGTATCAGCAGGGGCCTTTACCTCTCAGGGTAATGTGTGTATCAGCAGGGGCCTTACCTCTCAGGGTAATGTGTGTATCAGTGGATGCCTTACCTCTCAGGGTAATGTGTGTATCAGCAGGGGCCTTACCTCTCTTGGTCATGTGTGTATCAGCAGGGGCCTTACCTCTCAGGGTAATGTGTGTATCAGCAGGGGCCTTACCTCTCAGGGTAATGTGTGTATCAGCAGGGGCCTTACCTCTCAGGGTAATGTGTGCATCAGCAGGAGCCTTACCTCTCAGGGTAATGTGTGTATCAGCAGGGGCCTTAACTCTCAGGGTACTGTGTGTATCAGCAGGAGTCTTACCTCTCAGGGTAATGTGTGTATCAGCAGGGGCCTTACCTCTCAGGGTAATGTGTGTATCAGCAGGGGCCTTACCTCTCAGGGTAATATGTGTATCAGCAGGGGCCTTACCTCTCAGGGTAATGTGTGTATCAGCAGGGGCCTTACCTCTCAGGGTAATGTGTGTATCAGCAGGAGCCTTACATCTCAGGGTAATGTGTGTATCAGCAGGGGCCTTACCTCTCATGGTAATGTGTGTATCAGGAGGGGCCTTACCTCTCAGGGTAATGTGTGTATCAGCAGGGGCCTTACCTCTCAGGGTAATGTGTGTATCAGCAGGGGCCTTTACCTCTCAGCGTAATGTGTGTATCAGCAGGGGCCTTACCTCTCATGGTAATGTGTGTATCAGCAGGGGCCTTAGCTCTCAGGGTAATGTGTGTATCAGCAGAGGCCTTTACCTCTCAGGGTAATGTGTGTATCAGCAGGGGCCTTACCTCTCAGGGTAATGTGTGTATCAGCAGAGGCCTTTACCTCTCAGGGTAATGTGTGTATCAGCAGGGGCCTTTACCTCTCGGGGCAATGTGTGTATCAGCAGGGGCCTTACCTCTCAGGGTAATGTGTGTATCATCAGGAGCCTTACATCTCAGGGTAATGTGTGTATCAGCAGGGGCCTTTACCTCTCGGGGCAATGTCTGTATCAGCAGGGGCCTTACCTCTCAGGGTAATGTGTGTATCAGCAGCGGCCTTACCTCTCAGGGTAATGTGTGTATCAGCAGGGGCCTTACCTCTCAGGGTAATGTGTGTATCAGCAGGGGCCTTACCTCTCAGGGTAATGTGTGTATCAGCAGAGGCCTTTACCTCTCAGGGTAATGTGTGTATCAGCAGGGGCCTTACCTCTCAGGGTAATGTGTGTATCAGCAGGGGCCTTACCTCTCAGGGTAATGTGTGTATCAGCAGGAGCCTTACCTCTCAGGGTAATGTGTGTATCATCAGGAGCCTTACATCTCAGGGTAATGTGTGTATCAGCAGGGGCCTTTACCTCTCGGGGCAATGTCTGTATCAGCAGGGGCCTTACCTCACCGGGTAATGTGTGTATCAGCAGCGGCCTTACCTCTCAGGGTAATGTGTGTATCAGCAGGGGCCTTACCTCTCAGGGTAATGTGTGTATCAGCAGAAACCTTACCACTCAGGGTAATGTGTGTATCAGCAGGGGCCTTACCTCTCAGGGTAATGTGTGTATCAGCAGGGGCCTTACCTCTCAGGGTAATGTGTGTATCAGCAGGGGCCTTACCTCTCAGGGTAATGTGTGTATCAGCAGGAGCCTTACCTCTCAGGGTAATGTGTGTATCAGCTGGAGCCTTACCTCTCAGGGTAATATGTGTATCAGCAGGGGCCTTACCTCTCAGGGTAATGTGTGTATCAGCAGGGGCCTTACCTCTCAGGGTAATATGTGTATCAGCAGGGGCCTTACCTCTCAGGGTAATGTGTGTATCAGCAGGGGCCTTACCTCTCAGGGTAATGTGTGTATCAGCAGGAGCCTTACCTCTCAGGGTAATGTGTGTATCAGCAGGGGCCTTACCTCTCATGGTAATATGTGTTTCAGGAGGGGCCTTACCTCTCAGGGTAATGTGTGTATCAGCAGGGGCCTTACCTCTCAGGGTAATGTGTGTATCAGCAGGGGCCTTACCTCTCAGGGTAATGTGTGTATCAGCAGGGGCCTTTACCTCTCAGGGTAATGTGTGTATCAGCAGGTGCCTTAACTCTCAGGGCAATGTGTGTATCAGCAGAGGCCTTAACTCTCAGGGTAATGTGTGTATCAGCAGGGGCCTTACCTCTCAGGGTAATGTGTGTATCAGCAGGGGCCATAACTCTCAGGGTAATGTGTGTATCAGCAGGGGCCTTAGCTCTCAGGGTAATGTGTGTATCAGCAGGGGCCTTACCTCTCAGGGTAATGTGTGTATCAGCAGGGGCCTTACCTCTCAGGGTAATGTGTGTATCAGCAGGGGCCTTACCTCTCAGGGTAATGTGTGTATCAGCAATGGCCTTACCTCTCAGGGTAATGTGTGTATCATCAGGAGCCTTACATCTCAGGGTAATGTGTGTATCAGCAGGGGCCTTACCTCTCAGGGCAATGTGTGTATCAGCAGGGGCCTTACCTCTCAGGGTAATGTGTGTATCATCAGGAGCCTTACATCTCAGGGTAATGTGTGTATCAGCAGGGGCCTTTACCTCTCGGGGCAATGTCTGTATCAGCAGGGGCCTTACCTCTCAGGGTAATGTGTGTATCAGCAGCGGCCTTACCTCTCAGGGTAATGTGTGTATCAGCAGGGGCCTTACCTCTCAGGGTAATGTGTGTATCAGCAGGGGCCTTACCTCTCAGGGTAATGTGTGTATCAGCAGAGGCCTTTACCTCTCAGGGTAATGTGTGTATCAGCAGGGGCCTTACCTCTCAGGGTAATGTGTGTATCAGCAGGGGCCTTACCTCTCAGGGTAATGTGTGTATCAGCAGGAGCCTTACCTCTCAGGGTAATGTGTGTATCATCAGGAGCCTTACATCTCAGGGTAATGTGTGTATCAGCAGGGGCCTTTACCTCTCGGGGCAATGTCTGTATCAGCAGGGGCCTTACCTCTCAGGGTAATGTGTGTATCAGCAGCGGCCTTACCTCTCAGGGTAATGTGTGTATCAGCAGGGGCCTTACCTCTCAGGGTAATGTGTGTATCAGCAGGAGCCTTACCTCTCAGGGTAATGTGTGAATCAGCAGGGGCCTTACCTCTCAGGGTAATGTGTGTATCAGCAGGGGCCTTACCTCTCAGGGTGATGTGTGTATCAGCAGGAGCCTTACCTCTCAGGGTAATGTGTGTATCAGCAGGGGCCTTTACCTCTCGGGGCAATGTCTGTATCAGCAGGGGCCTTACCTCTCAGGGTAATGTGTGTATCAGCAGCGGCCTTACCTCTCAGGGTAATGTGTGTATCAGCAGGGGCCTTACCTCTCAGGGTAATGTGTGTATCAGCAGGAGCCTTACCTCTCAGGGTAATGTGTGAATCAGCAGGGGCCTTACCTCTCAGGGTAATGTGTGTATCAGCAGGGGCCTTACCTCTCAGGGTGATGTGTGTATCAGCAGGAGCCTTACCTCTCAGGGTAATGTGTGTATCAGCAGGAGCCTTACCTCTCAGGGTAATATGTGTATCAGCAGGGGACTTTACCGCTCAGGGTAATGTGTGTATCAGCAGGGGCCTTTACCTCTCAGGGTAATGTGTGTATCAGCAGGGGCCTTACCTCTCAGGGTAATGTGTGTATCAGCGGATGCCTTACCTCTCAGGGTAATGTGTGTATCAGCAGGGGCCTTACCTCTCAGGGTAATGTGTGTATCAGCAGGGGCCTTTACCTCTCAGGGTAATGTGTGTATCAGCAGGGGCCTTACCTCTCAGGGTAATGTGTGTATCAGCAGGGGCCTTAACTCTCAGGGTAATGTGTGTATCAGCAGGGGCCTTAACTCTCATGGTAATGTGTGTATCAGCAGGGGCTTTTACCTCTCAGGGTAATGTGTGTTTCAGCAGGGGCCTTACCTCTCAGGGTAATGTGTGTATCAGCGGATGCCTTACCTCTCAGGGTAATATGTGTATCAGCAGGAGCCTTACCTCTCAGGGTAATGTGTGTTTCAGCAGGGGCCTTACCTCTCAGGGTAATGTGTGTATCAGCAGGGGCCTTACCTCTCAGGGTAATGTGTGTATCAGCAGGGGCCTTACCTCTCAGGGTAATGTGTGTATCAGCAGGAGCCTTACCTCTTAGGGAAATGTGTGTATCAGCAGGAGCCTTACCTCTCAGGGAAATGTGTGCATCAGCAGGAGCCTTACCTCTCAGGGTAATGTGTGTATCAGCAGGGGCCTTAACTCTCAGGGTAATGTGTGTATTAGCAGGAGCCTTACCTCTCAGGGTAATATGTGTATCAGCAGGGGCCTTACCTCTCAGGGTAATGTGTGTATCAGCAGGGGCCTTACCTCTCAGGGTAATGTGTGTATCGGCAGGGGCCTTACCTCTCAGGGTAATGTGTGTATCAGCAGGGGCCTTACCTCTCAGGGTAATGTGTGTATCAGCAGGGGCCTTTACCTCTCAGGGTAATGTGTGTATCAGCAGGGGCCTTACCTCTCAGGGTAATGTGTGTATCAGCAGGGGCCTTACCTCTCAGGGTAATGTGTGTATCAGCAGGAGCCTTACCTCTCAGGGTAATGTGTGTATCAGCAGGGGCCTTACATCTCAGGTTCATGTGTGTATCAGCAGGGGCCTTACCTCTCAGGGTAATGTGTGTATCAGCAGGGGCCTTACCTCTCAGGGTAATGTGTGTATCAGCAGGGGCCTTACCTCTCAGGGTAATGTGTGTCTTTACCTCTCAGGGTAATGTGTATCAGCAGGGGCCTTACCTCTCAGGGTAATGTGTGTATCAGCAGGGGCCTTAGCTCTCAGGGTAATGTGTGTATCAGCAGGGGCCTTACCTCTCAGGGTAATGTGTGTATCAGCAGGAATCTTACCTCTCAGGGTAATTTGTGTATCAGCAGGAGCCTTACCTCTCAGGGTAATATGTGTATCAGCAGGGGCCTTACCTCTCAGGGTAATGTGTGTATCAGCAGGGGCCTTACCTCTCAGGGTAATGTGTGTATCAGCAGGGGCCTTACCTCTCAGGGTAATGTGTGTATCAGCAGGGGCCTTAACTCTCAGGGTAATGTGTGTATCAGCAGGAGCCTTACCTCTCAGGGTAATGTGTATATGATCAGGGGCCTTACCTCTCAGGGTAATGTGTGTATCAGTAGGGGCCTTACCTCTCAGGGTAATGTGTGTATCAGCAGGAGCCTTACTTCTCAGGGTAATGTGTGCATCAGCAGGGGGCTTTTCTCTCAGGGTAATGTGTGTATCAGAAGGGGCCTTACCTCTCAGGGTAATGTGTGTATCAGCAGGAGCCTTACCTCTCAGGGTAATGTGTGTATCAGCAGGAGACTTACCTCTCCGGGTAATGTGTGTATCAGCAGGGGCCTTACCTCTCAGGGTAATGTGTGTATCAGCAGGGGCCTTACCTCTCAGGGTAATGTGTGCATCAGTAGTAGCCTTACCTCTCAGGGTAATGTGTGTATCAGCAGGGGCCTTACCTCTCAGGGTAATGTGTGTATCAGCAGGGGCCTTACCTCTCATGGTAATGTGTGTATCAGCAGGGGCCTTACCTCTCAGGGTAATGTGTGTATCAGCAGGGGCCTTACCTCTCAGGGTAATGTGTGTATCAGCAGGAGCCTTACATCTCAGGGTAATGTGTGTATCAGCATGGGCCTTTACCTCTCGGGGTAATGTGTGTATCAGCAGGGGCCTTACCTCTCAGGGTAATGTGTGTATCAGCAGGGGCCTTACATCTCAGGGTAATGTGTGTATCAGCAGGGGCCTTACCTCTCAGGGTAATGTGTGTATCAGCAGGGGCCATAACTCTCAGGGTAATGTGTGTATCAGCAGTGGCCTTTACCTCTCAGGGTAATGTGTGAATCAGCAGGGGCCTTACCTCTCAGGGTAATGTGTGTATCAGCAGGGGCCTTACCTCTCAGGGTGATGTGTGTATCAGCAGGAGCCTTACCTCTCAGGGTAATGTTTGTATCAGCAGGAGCCTTACCTCTCAGGGTAATATGTGTATCAGCAGGGGACTTTACCGCTCAGGGTAATGTGTGTATCAGCAGGGGCCTTTACCTCTCAGGGTAATGTGTGTATCAGCAGGGGCCTTACCTCTCAGGGTAATGTGTGTATCAGCGAATGCCTTACCTCTCAGGGTAATGTGTGTATCAGCAGGGGCCTTAACTCTCAGGTTAATGTGTGTATCAGCAGGAGCCTTACCTCTCAGGGTAATGTGTGTATCAGCAGGGGCCTTAACTCTCAGGGTAATATGTGTATCAGCAGGGGCCTTACCTCTCAGGGTAATGTGTGCATCAGCAGGAGCCTTACCTCTCAGGGTAATATGTGTATCAGCAGGGGCCTTACCTCTCTTGGTCATGTGTGTATCAGCAGGGGCCTTTCCTCTCAGGGTAATGTGTGTATCAGCAGGGGCCTTACCTCTCAGGGTAATGTGTGTATCAGCAGGGGCCTTACCTCTCAGGGTAATGTGTGCATCAGCAGGAGCCTTACCTCTCAGGGTAATGTGTGTATCAGCAGGGGCCTTAACTCTCAGGGTACTGTGTGTATCAGCAGGAGTCTTACCTCTCAGGGTAATGTGTGTATCAGCAGGGGCCTTACCTCTCAGGGTAATGTGTGTATCAGCAGGGGCCTTACCTCTCAGGGTAATATGTGTATCAGCAGGGGCCTTACCTCTCAGGGTAATGTGTGTATCAGCAGGGGCCTTACCTCTCAGGGTAATGTGTGTATCAGCAGGAGCCTTACATCTCAGGGTAATGTGTGTATCAGCAGGGGCCTTACCTCTCATGGTAATGTGTGTATCAGGAGGGGCCTTACCTCTCAGGGTAATGTGTGTATCAGCAGGGGCCTTACCTCTCAGGGTAATGTGTGTATCAGCAGGGGCCTTTACCTCTCAGGGTAATGTGTGTATCAGCAGGGGCCTTACCTCTCATGGTAATGTGTGTATCAGCAGGGGCCTTAGCTCTCAGGGTAATGTGTGTATCAGCAGAGGCCTTTACCTCTCAGGGTAATGTGTGTATCAGCAGGGGCCTTACCTCTCAGGGTAATGTGTGTATCAGCAGAGGCCTTTACCTCTCAGGGTAATGTGTGTATCAGCAGGGGCCTTTACCTCTCGGGGCAATGTGTGTATCAGCAGGGGCCTTACCTCTCAGGGTAATGTGTGTATCATCAGGAGCCTTACATCTCAGGGTAATGTGTGTATCAGCAGGGGCCTTTACCTCTCGGGGCAATGTCTGTATCAGCAGGGGCCTTACCTCTCAGGGTAATGTGTGTATCAGCAGCGGCCTTACCTCTCAGGGTAATGTGTGTATCAGCAGGGGCCTTACCTCTCAGGGTAATGTGTGTATCAGCAGGGGCCTTACCTCTCAGGGTAATGTGTGTATCAGCAGAGGCCTTTACCTCTCAGGGTAATGTGTGTATCAGCAGGGGCCTTACCTCTCAGGGTAATGTGTGTATCAGCAGGGGCCTTACCTCTCAGGGTAATGTGTGTATCAGCAGGAGCCTTACATCTCAGGGTAATGTGTGTATCAGCAGGGGCCTTACCTCTCATGGTAATGTGTGTATCAGGAGGGGCCTTACCTCTCAGGGTAATGTGTGTATCAGCAGGGGCCTTACCTCTCAGGGTAATGTGTGTATCAGCAGGGGCCTTTACCTCTCAGGGTAATGTGTGTATCAGCAGGGGCCTTACCTCTCATGGTAATGTGTGTATCAGCAGGGGCCTTAGCTCTCAGGGTAATGTGTGTATCAGCAGAGGCCTTTACCTCTCAGGGTAATGTGTGTATCAGCAGGGGCCTTACCTCTCAGGGTAATGTGTGTATCAGCAGAGGCCTTTACCTCTCAGGGTAATGTGTGTATCAGCAGGGGCCTTTACCTCTCGGGGCAATGTGTGTATCAGCAGGGGCCTTACCTCTCAGGGTAATGTGTGTATCATCAGGAGCCTTACATCTCAGGGTAATGTGTGTATCAGCAGGGGCCTTTACCTCTCGGGGCAATGTCTGTATCAGCAGGGGCCTTACCTCTCAGGGTAATGTGTGTATCAGCAGCGGCCTTACCTCTCAGGGTAATGTGTGTATCAGCAGGGGCCTTACCTCTCAGGGTAATGTGTGTATCAGCAGGGGCCTTACCTCTCAGGGTAATGTGTGTATCAGCAGAGGCCTTTACCTCTCAGGGTAATGTGTGTATCAGCAGGGGCCTTACCTCTCAGGGTAATGTGTGTATCGGCAGGGGCCTTACCTCTCAGGGTAATGTGTGTATCAGCAGGAGCCTTACCTCTCAGGGTAATGTGTGTATCATCAGGAGCCTTACATCTCAGGGTAATGTGTGTATCAGCAGGGGCCTTTACCTCTCGGGGCAATGTCTGTATCAGCAGGGGCCTTACCTCACCGGGTAATGTGTGTATCAGCAGCGGCCTTACCTCTCAGGGTAATGTGTGTATCAGCAGGGGCCTTACCTCTCAGGGTAATGTGTGTATCAGCAGGAGCCTTACCTCTCAGGGTAATGTGTGTATTTGCAGGGGCCTTACCTCTCAGGGTAATGTGTGTATCAGCAGGGGCCTTACCTCTCAGGGTAATGTGTGTATCAGCAGGGGCCTTACCTCTCAGGGTAATGTGTATCAGCAGGAGCCTTACCTCTCAGGGTAATGTGTGTATCAGCTGGAGCCTTACCCCTCAGGGTAATATGTGTATCAGCAGGGGCCTTACCTCTCAGGGTAATGTGTGTATCAGCAGGGGCCTTACCTCTCAGGGTAATATGTGTATCAGCAGGGGCCTTACCTCTCAGGGTAATGTGTGTATCAGCAGGGGCCTTACCTCTCAGGGTAATGTGTGTATCAGCAGGAGCCTTACCTCTCAGGGTAATGTGTGTATCAGCAGGGGCCTTACCTCTCATGGTAATATGTGTTTCAGGAGGGGCCTTACCTCTCAGGGTAATGTGTGTATCAGCAGGGGCCTTACCTCTCAGGGTAATGTGTGTATCAGCAGGGGCCTTACCTCTCAGGGTAATGTGTGTATCAGCAGGGGCCTTTACCTCTCAGGGTAATGTGTGTATCAGCAGGTGCCTTAACTCTCAGGGCAATGTGTGTATCAGCAGAGGCCTTAACTCTCAGGGTAATGCGTGTATCAGCAGGGGCCTTTACCTCTCAGGGTAATGTGTGTATCAGCAGGGGCCTTACCTCTCAGGGTAATGTGTGTATCAGCAGGGGCCATAACTCTCATGGTAATGTGTGTATCAGCAGGGGCCTTACCTCTCAGGGTAATGTGTGTATCAGCAGGGGCCTTACCTCTCAGGGTAATGTGTGTATCAGCAGGAGCCTTACATCTCAGGGTAATGTGTGTATCAGCAGGGGCCTTTACCTCTCGGGGTAATGTGTGTATCAGCAGGGGCCTTACCTCTCAGGGTAATGTGTGTATCAGCAGGGGCCTTACATCTCAGGGTAATGTGTGTATCAGCAGGGGCCTTACCTCTCAGGGTAATGTGTGTATCAGCAGGGGCCATAACTCTCAGGGTAATGTGTGTATCAGCAGGGGCCTTTACCTCTCAGGGTAATGTGTGAATCAGCAGGGGCCTTACCTCTCAGGGTAATGTGTGTATCAGCAGGGGCCTTACCTCTCAGGGTGATGTGTGTATCAGCAGGAGCCTTACCTCTCAGGGTAATGTGTGTATCAGCAGGAGCCTTACCTCTCAGGGTAATATGTGTATCAGCAGGGGACTTTACCGCTCAGGGTAATGTGTGTATCAGCAGGGGCCTTTACCTCTCCGGGTAATGTGTGTATCAGCAGGGGCCTTACCTCTCAGGGTAATGTGTGTATCAGCGGATGCCTTACCTCTCAGGGTAATGTGTGTATCAGCAGGGGCCTTAACTCTCAGGTTAATGTGTGTATCAGCAGGAGCCTTACCTCTCAGGGTAATGTGTGTATCAGCAGGGGCCTTAACTCTCAGGGTAATATGTGTATCAGCAGGGGCCTTACCTCTCAGGGTAATGTGTGCATCAGCAGGAGCCTTACCTCTCAGGGTAATATGTGTATCAGCAGGGGCCTTACCTCTCTTGGTCATGTGTGTATCAGCAGGGGCCTTACCTCTCAGGGTAATGTGTGTATCAGCAGGGGCCTTACCTCTCAGGGTAATGTGTGTATCAGCAGGGGCCTTACCTCTCAGGGTAATGTGTGCATCAGCAGGAGCCTTACCTCTCAGGGTAATGTGTGTATCAGCAGGGGCCTTAACTCTCAGGGTACTGTGTGTATCAGCAGGAGTCTTACCTCTCAGGGTAATGTGTGTATCAGCAGGGGCCTTACCTCTCAGGGTAATGTGTGTATCAGCAGGGGCCTTACCTCTCAGGGTAATATGTGTATCAGCAGGGGCCTTACCTCTCAGGGTAATGTGTGTATCAGCAGGGGCCTTACCTCTCGGGTAATGTGTGTATCAGCAGGAGCCTTACATCTCAGGGTAATGTGTGTATCAGCAGGGTCCTTACCTCTCATGGTAATGTGTGTATCAGGAGGGGCCTTACCTCTCAGGGTAATGTGTGTATCAGCAGGGGCCTTACCTCTCAGGGTAATGTGTGTATCAGCAGAGGCCTTTACCTCTCAGGGTAATGTGTGTATCAGCAGGGGCCTTTACCTCTCGGGGCAATGTGTGTATCAGCAGGGGCCTTACCTCTCAGGGTAATGTGTGTATCATCAGGAGCCTTACATCTCAGGGTAATGTGTGTATCAGCAGGGGCCTTTACCTCTCGGGGCAATGTCTGTATCAGCAGGGGCCTTACCTCTCAGGGTAATGTGTGTATCAGCAGCGGCCTTACCTCTCAGGGTAATGTGTGTATCAGCAGGGGCCTTACCTCTCAGGGTAATGTGTGTATCAGCAGGGGCCTTACCTCTCAGGGTAATGTGTGTATCAGCAGAGGCCTTTACCTCTCAGGGTAATGTGTGTATCAGCAGGGGCCTTACCTCTCAGGGTAATGTGTGTATCAGCAGGGGCCTTACCTCTCAGGGTAATGTGTGTATCAGCAGGAGCCTTACCTCTCAGGGTAATGTGTGTATCATCAGGAGCCTTACATCTCAGGGTAATGTGTGTATCAGCAGGGGCCTTTACCTCTCGGGGCAATGTCTGTATCAGCAGGGGCCTTACCTCACCGGGTAATGTGTGTATCAGCAGCGGCCTTACCTCTCAGGGTAATGTGTGTATCAGCAGGGGCCTTACCTCTCAGGGTAATGTGTGTATCAGCAGGAGCCTTACCTCTCAGGGTAATGTGTGTATTTGCAGGGGCCTTACCTCTCAGGGTAATGTGTGTATCAGCAGGGGCCTTACCTCTCAGGGTAATGTGTGTATCAGCAGGGGCCTTACCTCTCAGGGTAATGTGTATCAGCAGGAGCCTTACCTCTCAGGGTAATGTGTGTATCAGCTGGAGCCTTACCTCTCAGGGTAATATGTGTATCAGCAGGGGCCTTACCTCTCAGGGTAATGTGTGTATCAGCAGGGGCCTTACCTCTCAGGGTAATATGTGTATCAGCAGGGGCCTTACCTCTCAGGGTAATGTGTGTATCAGCAGGGGCCTTACCTCTCAGGGTAATGTGTGTATCAGCAGGAGCCTTACCTCTCAGGGTAATGTGTGTATCAGCAGGGGCCTTACCTCTCATGGTAATATGTGTTTCAGGAGGTGCCTTACCTCTCAGGGTAATGTGTGTATCAGCAGGGGCCTTACCTCTCAGGGTAATGTGTGTATCAGCAGGGGCCTTACCTCTCAGGGTAATGTGTGTATCAGCAGGGGCCTTTACCTCTCAGGGTAATGTGTGTATCAGCAGGTGCCTTAACTCTCAGGGCAATGTGTGTATCAGCAGAGGCCTTAACTCTCAGGGTAATGTGTGTATCAGCAGGGTCCTTACCTCTCATGGTAATGTGTGTATCAGCAGGGGCCTTTACCTCTCAGGGTAATGTGTGTATCAGCAGGGGCCTTTACCTCTCGGGGCAATGTGTGTATCAGCAGGGGCCTTACCTCTCAGGGTAATGTGTGTATCATCAGGAGCCTTACATCTCAGGGTAATGTGTGTATCAGCAGGGGCCTTTACCTCTCGGGGCAATGTCTGTATCAGCAGGGGCCTTACCTCTCAGGGTAATGTGTGTATCAGCAGCGGCCTTACCTCTCAGGGTAATGTGTGTATCAGCAGGGGCCTTACCTCTCAGGGTAATGTGTGTATCAGCAGGGGCCTTACCTCTCAGGGTAATGTGTGTATCAGCAGAGGCCTTTACCTCTCAGGGTAATGTGTGTATCAGCAGGGGCCTTACCTCTGAGGGTAATGTGTGTATCAGCAGGGGCCTTACCTCTCAGGGTAATGTGTGTATCAGCAGGAGCCTTACCTCTCAGGGTAATGTGTGTATCATCAGGAGCCTTACATCTCAGGGTAATGTGTGTATCAGCAGGGGCCTTTACCTCTCGGGGCAATGTCTGTATCAGCAGGGGCCTTACCTCACCGGGTAATGTGTGTATCAGCAGCGGCCTTACCTCTCAGGGTAATGTGTGTATCAGCAGGGGCCTTACCTCTCAGGGTAATGTGTGTATCAGCAGGAGCCTTACCTCTCAGGGTAATGTGTGTATTTGCAGGGGCCTTACCTCTCAGGGTAATGTGTGTATCAGCAGGGGCCTTACCTCTCAGGGTAATGTGTGTATCAGCAGGGGCCTTACCTCTCAGGGTAATGTGTATCAGCAGGAGCCTTACCTCTCAGGGTAATGTGTGTATCAGCTGGAGCCTTACCTCTCAGGGTAATATGTGTATCAGCAGGGGCCTTACCTCTCAGGGTAATGTGTGTATCAGCAGGGGCCTTACCTCTCAGGGTAATATGTGTATCAGCAGGGGCCTTACCTCTCAGGGTAATGTGTGTATCAGCAGGGGCCTTACCTCTCAGGGTAATGTGTGTATCAGCAGGAGCCTTACCTCTCAGGGTAATGTGTGTATCAGCAGGGGCCTTACCTCTCATGGTAATATGTGTTTCAGGAGGGGCCTTACCTCTCAGGGTAATGTGTGTATCAGCAGGGGCCTTACCTCTCAGGGTAATGTGTGTATCAGCAGGGGCCTTACCTCTCAGGGTAATGTGTGTATCAGCAGGGGCCTTTACCTCTCAGGGTAATGTGTGTATCAGCAGGTGCCTTAACTCTCAGGGCAATGTGTGTATCAGCAGAGGCCTTAACTCTCAGGGTAATGCGTGTATCAGCAGGGGCCTTTACCTCTCAGGGTAATGTGTGTATCAGCAGGGGCCTTACCTCTCAGGGTAATGTGTGTATCAGCAGGGGCCATAACTCTCATGGTAATGTGTGTATCAGCAGGGGCCTTACCTCTCAGGGTAATGTGTGTATCAGCAGGGGCCTTACCTCTCAGGGTAATGTGTGTATCAGCAGGAGCCTTACATCTCAGGGTAATGTTTGTATCAGCAGGGGCCTTTACCTCTCGGGGTAATGTGTGTATCAGCAGGGGCCTTACCTCTCAGGGTAATGTGTGTATCAGCAGGGGCCTTACATCTCAGGGTAATGTGTGTATCAGCAGGGGCCTTACCTCTCAGGGTAATGTGTGTATCAGCAGGGGCCATAACTCTCAGGGTAATGTGTGTATCAGCAGGGGCCTTTACCTCTCAGGGTAATGTGTGAATCAGCAGGGGCCTTACCTCTCAGGGTAATGTGTGTATCAGCAGGGGCCTTACCTCTCAGGGTGATGTGTGTATCAGCAGGAGCCTTACCTCTCAGGGTAATGTGTGTATCAGCAGGAGCCTTACCTCTCAGGGTAATATGTGTATCAGCAGGGGACTTTACCGCTCAGGGTAATGTGTGTATCAGCAGGGGCCTTTACCTCTCAGGGTAATGTGTGTATCAGCAGGGGCCTTACTTCTCAGGGTAATGTGTGTATCAGCGGATGCCTTACCTCTCAGGGTAATGTGTGTATCAGCAGGGGCCTTAACTCTCAGGTTAATGTGTGTATCAGCAGGAGCCTTACCTCTCAGGGTAATGTGTGTATCAGCAGGGGCCTTAACTCTCAGGGTAATATGTGTATCAGCAGGGGCCTTACCTCTCAGGGTAATGTGTGCATCAGCAGGAGCCTTACCTCTCAGGGTAATATGTGTATCAGCAGGGGCCTTACCTCTCTTGGTCATGTGTGTATCAGCAGGGGCCTTACCTCTCAGGGTAATGTGTGTATCAGCAGGGGCCTTACCTCTCAGGGTAATGTGTGTATCAGCAGGGGCCTTACCTCTCAGGGTAATGTGTGCATCAGCAGGAGCCTTACCTCTCAGGGTAATGTGTGTATCAGCAGGGGCCTTAACTCTCAGGGTACTGTGTGTATCAGCAGGAGCCTTACATCTCAGGGTAATGTGTGTATCAGCAGGGGCCTTACCTCTCATGGTAATGTGTGTATCAGGAGGGGCCTTACCTCTCAGGGTAATGTGTGTATCAGCAGGGGCCTTACCTCTCAGGGTAATGTGTGTATCAGCAGGGGCCTTTACCTCTCAGGGTAATGTGTGTATCAGCAGGGGCCTTACCTCTCATGGTAATGTGTGTATCAGCAGGGGCCTTAGCTCTCAGGGTAATGTGTGTATCAGCAGAGGCCTTTACCTCTCAGGGTAATGTGTGTATCAGCAGGGGCCTTACCTCTCAGGGTAATGTGTGTATCAGCAGAGGCCTTTACCTCTCAGGGTAATGTGTGTATCAGCAGGGGCCTTTACCTCTCGGGGCAATGTGTGTATCAGCAGGGGCCTTACCTCTCAGGGTAATGTGTGTATCATCAGGAGCCTTACATCTCAGGGTAATGTGTGTATCAGCAGGGGCCTTTACCTCTCGGGGCAATGTCTGTATCAGCAGGGGCCTTACCTCTCAGGGTAATGTGTGTATCAGCAGCGGCCTTACCTCTCAGGGTAATGTGTGTATCAGCAGGGGCCTTACCTCTCAGGGTAATGTGTGTATCAGCAGGGGCCTTACCTCTCAGGGTAATGTGTGTATCAGCAGAGGCCTTTACCTCTCAGGGTAATGTGTGTATCAGCAGGGGCCTTACCTCTCAGGGTAATGTGTGTATCAGCAGGGGCCTTACCTCTCAGGGTAATGTGTGTATCAGCAGGAGCCTTACCTCTCAGGGTAATGTGTGTATCATCAGGAGCCTTACATCTCAGGGTAATGTGTGTATCAGCAGGGGCCTTTACCTCTCGGGGCAATGTCTGTATCAGCAGGGGCCTTACCTCACCGGGTAATGTGTGTATCAGCAGCGGCCTTACCTCTCAGGGTAATGTGTGTATCAGCAGGGGCCTTACCTCTCAGGGTAATGTGTGTATCAGCAGGAGCCTTACCTCTCAGGGTAATGTGTGTATTTGCAGGGGCCTTACCTCTCAGGGTAATGTGTGTATCAGCAGGGGCCTTACCTCTCAGGGTAATGTGTGTATCAGCAGGGGCCTTACCTCTCAGGGTAATGTGTATCAGCAGGAGCCTTACCTCTCAGGGTAATGTGTGTATCAGCTGGAGCCTTACCTCTCAGGGTAATATGTGTATCAGCAGGGGCCTTACCTCTCAGGGTAATGTGTGTATCAGCAGGGGCCTTACCTCTCAGGGTAATATGTGTATCAGCAGGGGCCTTACCTCTCAGGGTAATGTGTGTATCAGCAGGGGCCTTACCTCTCAGGGTAATGTGTGTATCAGCAGGAGCCTTACCTCTCAGGGTAATGTGTGTATCAGCAGGGGCCTTACCTCTCATGGTAATATGTGTTTCAGGAGGTGCCTTACCTCTCAGGGTAATGTGTGTATCAGCAGGGGCCTTACCTCTCAGGGTAATGTGTGTATCAGCAGGGGCCTTACCTCTCAGGGTAATGTGTGTATCAGCAGGGGCCTTTACCTCTCAGGGTAATGTGTGTATCAGCAGGTGCCTTAACTCTCAGGGCAATGTGTGTATCAGCAGAGGCCTTAACTCTCAGGGTAATGTGTGTATCAGCAGGGTCCTTACCTCTCATGGTAATGTGTGTATCAGCAGGGGCCTTTACCTCTCAGGGTAATGTGTGTATCAGCAGGGGCCTTACCTCTCAGGGTAATGTGTGTATCAGCAGGGGCCATAACTCTCAGGGTAATGTGTGTATCAGCAGGGGCCTTTACCTCTCAGGGTAATGTGTGTATCAGCAGGGGCCTTACCTCTCAGGGTAATGTGTGTATCAGCAGGGGCCTTACCTCTCAGGGTAATGTGTGTATCAGCAGGGGCCTTACCTCTCAGGGTAATGTGTGTATCAGCAGGGGCCTTACCTCTCAGGGTAATGTGTGTATCAGCAGGGGCCTTACCTCTCAGGGTAATATGTGTATCAGCAGGGGCCTTACCTCTCAGGGTAATGTGTGTATCAGCAGGGGCCTTACCTCTCAGGGTAATGTGTGTATCAGCAGGAGCCTTACCTCTCAGGGTAATGTGTGTATCAGCAGGGGCCTTACCTCTCATGGTAATATGTGTTTCAGGAGGTGCCTTACCTCTCAGGGTAATGTGTGTATCAGCAGGGGCCTTACCTCTCAGGGTAATGTGTGTATCAGCAGGGGCCTTACCTCTCAGGGTAATGTGTGTATCAGCAGGGGCCTTTACCTCTCAGGGTAATGTGTGTATCAGCAGGTGCCTTAACTCTCAGGGCAATGTGTGTATCAGCAGAGGCCTTAACTCTCAGGGTAATGTGTGTATCAGCAGGGTCCTTACCTCTCATGGTAATGTGTGTATCAGCAGGGGCCTTTACCTCTCAGGGTAATGTGTGTATCAGCAGGGGCCTTACCTCTCAGGGTAATGTGTGTATCAGCAGGGGCCTTACCTCTCAGGGTAATGTGTGTATCAGCAGGGGCCTTACCTCTCAGGGTAATGTGTGTATCAGCAGGGGCCTTACCTCTCAGGGTAATGTGTGTATCATCAGGAGCCTTACATCTCAGGGTAATGTGTGTATCAGCAGGGGCCTTACCTCTCAGGGCAATGTGTGTATCAGCAGGGGCCTTACCTCTCAGGGTAATGTGTGTATCAGCAGGAGCCTTACATCTCAGGGTAATGTGTGTATCAGCAGGGGCCTTTACCTCTCATGGTAATGTGTGTATCAGGAGGGGCCTTACCTCTCAGGGTAATGTGTGTATCAGCAGAGGCCTTTACCTCTCAGGGTAATGTGTGTATCAGCAGGGGCCTTACCTCTCAGGGTAATGTGTGTATCAGCAGAGGCCTTACCTCTCAGGGTAATGTGTGTATCAGCAGGAGCCTTACATCTCAGGGTAATGTGTGTATCAGCAGGGGCCTTTACCTCTCATGGTAATGTGTGTATCAGGAGGGGCCTTACCTCTCAGGGTAATGTGTGTATCAGCAGAGGCCTTTACCTCTCAGGGTAATGTGTGTATCAGCAGGGGCCTTACCTCTCAGGGCAATGTGTGTATCAGCAGGGGCCTTACCTCTCAGGGTAATGTGTGTATCAGCAGGAGCCTTACATCTCAGGGTAATGTGTGTATCAGCAGGGGCCTTTACCTCTCATGGTAATGTGTGTATCAGGAGGGGCCTTACCTCTCAGGGTAATGTGTGTATCAGCAGGGGCCTTACCTCTCAGGGTAATGTGTGTATCAGCAGGGGCCTTTACCTCTCAGGGTAATGTGTGTATCAGCAGGGGCCTTAGCTCTCAGGGTAATGTGTGTATCAGCAGAGGCCTTTACCTCTCAGGGTAATGTGTGTATCAGCAGGGGCCTTACCTCTCAGGGTAATGTGTGTATCAGCAGAGGCCTTTACCTCTCAGGGTAATGTGTGTATCAGCAGGGGCCTTTACCTCTCGGGGCAATGTGTGTATCAGCAGGGGCCTTACCTCTCAGGGTAATGTGTGTATCATCAGGAGCCTTACATCTCAGGGTAATGTGTGTATCAGCAGAGGCCTTTACCTCTCGGGGCAATGTCTGTATCAGCAGGGGCCTTACATCTCAGGGTAATGTGTGTATCAGCAGCGGCCTTACCTCTCAGGGTAATGTGTGTATCAGCAGGGGCCTTACCTCTCAGGGTAATGTGTGTATCAGCAGGGGCCTTACCTCTCAGGGTAATGTGTGTATCAGCAGAGGCCTTTACCTCTCAGGGTAATGTGTGTATCAGCAGGGGCCTTACCTCTCAGGGTAATGTGTGTATCAGCAGGGGCCTTACCTCTCAGGGTAATGTGTGTATCAGCAGGAGCCTTACCTCTCAGGGTAATGTGTGTATCATCAGGAGCCTTACATCTCAGGGTAATGTGTGTATCAGCAGGGGCCTTTACCTCTCGGGGCAATGTCTGTATCAGCAGGGGCCTTACCTCACCGGGTAATGTGTGTATCAGCAGCGGCCTTACCTCTCAGGGTAATGTGTGTATCAGCAGGGGCCTTACCTCTCAGGGTAATGTGTGTATCAGCAGGAGCCTTACCTCTCAGGGTAATGTGTGTATTTGCAGGGGCCTTACCTCTCAGGGTAATGTGTGTATCAGCAGGGGCCTTACCTCTCAGGGTAATGTGTGTATCAGCAGGGGCCTTACCTCTCAGGGTAATGTGTATCAGCAGGAGCCTTACCTCTCAGGGTAATGTGTGTATCAGCTGGAGCCTTACCTCTCAGGGTAATATGTGTATCAGCAGGGGCCTTACCTCTCAGGGTAATGTGTGTATCAGCAGGGGCCTTACCTCTCAGGGTAATATGTGTATCAGCAGGGGCCTTACCTCTCAGGGTAATGTGTGTATCAGCAGGGGCCTTACCTCTCAGGGTAATGTGTGTATCAGCAGGAGCCTTACCTCTCAGGGTAATGTGTGTATCAGCAGGGGCCTTACCTCTCATGGTAATATGTGTTTCAGGAGGTGCCTTACCTCTCAGGGTAATGTGTGTATCAGCAGGGGCCTTACCTCTCAGGGTAATGTGTGTATCAGCAGGGGCCTTACCTCTCAGGGTAATGTGTGTATCAGCAGGGGCCTTTACCTCTCAGGGTAATGTGTGTATCAGCAGGTGCCTTAACTCTCAGGGCAATGTGTGTATCAGCAGAGGCCTTAACTCTCAGGGTAATGTGTGTATCAGCAGGGTCCTTACCTCTCATGGTAATGTGTGTATCAGCAGGGGCCTTTACCTCTCAGGGTAATGTGTGTATCAGCAGGGGCCTTACCTCTCAGGGTAATGTGTGTATCAGCAGGGGCCATAACTCTCAGGGTAATGTGTGTATCAGCAGGGGCCTTTACCTCTCAGGGTAATGTGTGTATCAGCAGGGGCCTTACCTCTCAGGGTAATGTGTGTATCAGCAGGGGCCTTACCTCTCAGGGTAATGTGTGTATCAGCAGGGGCCTTACCTCTCAGGGTAATGTGTGTATCAGCAGGGGCCTTACCTCTCAGGGTAATGTGTGTATCAGCAGGGGCCTTACCTCTCAGGGTAATATGTGTATCAGCAGGGGCCTTACCTCTCAGGGTAATGTGTGTATCAGCAGGGGCCTTACCTCTCAGGGTAATGTGTGTATCAGCAGGAGCCTTACCTCTCAGGGTAATGTGTGTATCAGCAGGGGCCTTACCTCTCATGGTAATATGTGTTTCAGGAGGTGCCTTACCTCTCAGGGTAATGTGTGTATCAGCAGGGGCCTTACCTCTCAGGGTAATGTGTGTATCAGCAGGGGCCTTACCTCTCAGGGTAATGTGTGTATCAGCAGGGGCCTTTACCTCTCAGGGTAATGTGTGTATCAGCAGGGGGCTTAACTCTCAGGGCAATGTGTGTATCAGCAGAGGCCTTAACTCTCAGGGTAATGTGTGTATCAGCAGGGTCCTTACCTCTCATGGTAATGTGTGTATCAGCAGGGGCCTTTACCTCTCAGGGTAATGTGTGTATCAGCAGGGGCCTTACCTCTCAGGGTAATGTGTGTATCAGCAGGGGCCATAACTCTCAGGGTAATGTGTGTATCAGCAGGGGCCTTTACCTCTCAGGGTAATGTGTGTATCAGCAGGGGCCTTACCTCTCAGGGTAATGTGTGTATCAGCAGGGGCCTTACCTCTCAGGGTAATGTGTGTATCAGCAGGGGCCTTTACCTCTCGGGGCAATGTGTGTATCAGCAGGGGCCTTACCTCTCAGGGTAATGTGTGTATCATCAGGAGCCTTACATCTCAGGGTAATGTGTGTATCAGCAGGGGCCTTTACCTCTCGGGGCAATGTCTGTATCAGCAGGGGCCTTACATCTCAGGGTAATGTGTGTATCAGCAGCGGCCTTACCTCTCAGGGTAATGTGTGTATCAGCAGGGGCCTTACCTCTCAGGGTAATGTGTGTATCAGCAGGGGCCTTACCTCTCAGGGTAATGTGTGTATCAGCAGAGGCCTTTACCTCTCAGGGTAATGTGTGTATCAGCAGGGGCCTTACCTCTCAGGGTAATGTGTGTATCAGCAGGGGCCTTACCTCTCAGGGTAATGTGTGTATCAGCAGGAGCCTTACCTCTCAGGGTAATGTGTGTATCATCAGGAGCCTTACATCTCAGGGTAATGTGTGTATCAGCAGGGGCCTTTACCTCTCGGGGCAATGTCTGTATCAGCAGGGGCCTTACCTCACCGGGTAATGTGTGTATCAGCAGCGGCCTTACCTCTCAGGGTAATGTGTGTATCAGCAGGGGCCTTACCTCTCAGGGTAATGTGTGTATCAGCAGGAGCCTTACCTCTCAGGGTAATGTGTGTATTTGCAGGGGCCTTACCTCTCAGGGTAATGTGTGTATCAGCAGGGGCCTTACCTCTCAGGGTAATGTGTGTATCAGCAGGGGCCTTACCTCTCAGGGTAATGTGTATCAGCAGGAGCCTTACCTCTCAGGGTAATGTGTGTATCAGCTGGAGCCTTACCTCTCAGGGTAATATGTGTATCAGCAGGGGCCTTACCTCTCAGGGTAATGTGTGTATCAGCAGGGGCCTTACCTCTCAGGGTAATATGTGTATCAGCAGGGGCCTTACCTCTCAGGGTAATGTGTGTATCAGCAGGGGCCTTACCTCTCAGGGTAATGTGTGTATCAGCAGGAGCCTTACCTCTCAGGGTAATGTGTGTATCAGCAGGGGCCTTACCTCTCATGGTAATATGTGTTTCAGGAGGTGCCTTACCTCTCAGGGTAATGTGTGTATCAGCAGGGGCCTTACCTCTCAGGGTAATGTGTGTATCAGCAGGGGCCTTACCTCTCAGGGTAATGTGTGTATCAGCAGGGGCCTTTACCTCTCAGGGTAATGTGTGTATCAGCAGGTGCCTTAACTCTCAGGGCAATGTGTGTATCAGCAGAGGCCTTAACTCTCAGGGTAATGTGTGTATCAGCAGGGTCCTTACCTCTCATGGTAATGTGTGTATCAGCAGGGGCCTTTACCTCTCAGGGTAATGTGTGTATCAGCAGGGGCCTTACCTCTCAGGGTAATGTGTGTATCAGCAGGGGCCATAACTCTCAGGGTAATGTGTGTATCAGCAGGGGCCTTTACCTCTCAGGGTAATGTGTGTATCAGCAGGGGCCTTACCTCTCAGGGTAATGTGTGTATCAGCAGGGGCCTTACCTCTCAGGGTAATGTGTGTATCAGCAGGGGCCTTACCTCTCAGGGTAATGTGTGTATCAGCAGGGGCCTTACCTCTCAGGGTAATGTGTGTATCAGCAGGGGCCTTACCTCTCAGGGTAATATGTGTATCAGCAGGGGCCTTACCTCTCAGGGTAATATGTGTATCAGCAGGGGCCTTACCTCTCAGGGTAATGTGTGTATCAGCAGGGGCCTTACCTCTCAGGGTAATGTGTGTATCAGCAGGAGCCTTACCTCTCAGGGTAATGTGTGTATCAGCAGGGGCCTTACCTCTCATGGTAATATGTGTTTCAGGAGGTGCCTTACCTCTCAGGGTAATGTGTGTATCAGCAGGGGCCTTACCTCTCAGGGTAATGTGTGTATCAGCAGGGGCCTTACCTCTCAGGGTAATGTGTGTATCAGCAGGGGCCTTTACCTCTCAGGGTAATGTGTGTATCAGCAGGGGGCTTAACTCTCAGGGCAATGTGTGTATCAGCAGAGGCCTTAACTCTCAGGGTAATGTGTGTATCAGCAGGGTCCTTACCTCTCATGGTAATGTGTGTATCAGCAGGGGCCTTTACCTCTCAGGGTAATGTGTGTATCAGCAGGGGCCTTACCTCTCAGGGTAATGTGTGTATCAGCAGGGGCCATAACTCTCAGGGTAATGTGTGTATCAGCAGGGGCCTTTACCTCTCAGGGTAATGTGTGTATCAGCAGGGGCCTTACCTCTCAGGGTAATGTGTGTATCAGCAGGGGCCTTACCTCTCAGGGTAATGTGTGTATCAGCAGGGGCCTTACCTCTCAGGGTAATGTGTGTATCAGCAGGGGCCTTACCTCTCAGGGTAATGTGTGTATCATCAGGAGCCTTACATCTCAGGGTAATGTGTGTATCAGCAGGGGCCTTACCTCTCAGGGCAATGTGTGTATCAGCAGGGGCCTTACCTCTCAGGGTAATGTGTGTATCATCAGGAGCCTTACATCTCAGGGTAATGTGTGTATCAGCAGGGGCCTTTACCTCTCGGGGCAATGTCTGTATCAGCAGGGGCCTTACCTCTCAGGGTAATGTGTGTATCAGCAGCGGCCTTACCTCTCAGGGTAATGTGTGTATCAGCAGGGGCCTTACCTCTCAGGGTAATGTGTGTATCAGCAGGGGCCTTACCTCTCAGGGTAATGTGTGTATCAGCAGAGGCCTTTACCTCTCAGGGTAATGTGTGTATCAGCAGGGGCCTTACCTCTCAGGGTAATGTGTGTATCAGCAGGGGCCTTACCTCTCAGGGTAATGTGTGTATCAGCAGGAGCCTTACCTCTCAGGGTAATGTGTGTATAATCAGGAGCCTTACATCTCAGGGTAATGTGTGTATCAGCAGGGGCCTTTACCTCTCGGGGCAATGTCTGTATCAGCAGGGGCCTTACCTCTCAAGGTAATGTGTGTATCAGCAGCGGCCTTACCTCTCAGGGTAATGTGTGTATCAGCAGGGGCCTTACCTCTCAGGGTAATGTGTGTATCAGCAGGAGCCTTACCTCTCAGGGTAATGTGTGTATCAGCAGGGGCCTTACCTCTCAGGGTAATGTGTGTATCAGCAGGGGCCTTACCTCTCAGGGTAATGTGTGTATCAGCAGGGGCCTTACCTCTCAGGGTAATATGTGTATCAGCAGGGGCCTTACCTCTCAGGGTAATGTGTGTATCAGCAGGGGCCTTACCTCTCAGGGTAATGTGTGTATCAGCAGGGGCCATAACTCTCAGGGTAATGTGTGTATCAGCAGGGGCCTTTACCTCTCAGGGTAATGTGTGTATCAGCAGGGGCCTTACCTCTCAGGGTAATGTGTGTATCAGCAGGGGCCTTACCTCTCAGGGTAATGTGTGTATCAGCAGGGGCCTTACCTCTCAGGGTAATGTGTGTATCAGCAGGGGCCTTACCTCTCAGGGTAATGTGTGTATCATCAGGAGCCTTACATCTCAGGGTAATGTGTGTATCAGCAGGGGCCTTACCTCTCAGGGCAATGTGTGTATCAGCAGGGGCCTTACCTCTCAGGGTAATGTGTGTATCATCAGGAGCCTTACATCTCAGGGTAATGTGTGTATCAGCAGGGGCCTTTACCTCTCGGGGCAATGTCTGTATCAGCAGGGGCCTTACCTCTCAGGGTAATGTGTGTATCAGCAGCGGCCTTACCTCTCAGGGTAATGTGTGTATCAGCAGGGGCCTTACCTCTCAGGGTAATGTGTGTATCAGCAGGGGCCTTACCTCTCAGGGTAATGTGTGTATCAGCAGAGGCCTTTACCTCTCAGGGTAATGTGTGTATCAGCAGGGGCCTTACCTCTCAGGGTAATGTGTGTATCAGCAGGGGCCTTACCTCTCAGGGTAATGTGTGTATCAGCAGGAGCCTTACCTCTCAGGGTAATGTGTGTATCATCAGGAGCCTTACATCTCAGGGTAATGTGTGTATCAGCAGGGGCCTTTACCTCTCGGGGCAATGTCTGTATCAGCAGGGGCCTTACCTCTCAAGGTAATGTGTGTATCAGCAGCGGCCTTACCTCTCAGGGTAATGTGTGTATCAGCAGGGGCCTTACCTCTCAGGGTAATGTGTGTATCAGCAGGAGCCTTACCTCTCAGGGTAATGTGTGTATCAGCAGGGGCCTTACCTCTCAGGGTAATGTGTGTATCAGCAGGGGCCTTACCTCTCAGGGTAATGTGTGTATCAGCAGGAGCCTTACATTTTACATTTACATTACATTTAAGTCATTTAGCAGACGCTCTTATCCAGAGCGACTTACAAATTGGTGCATTCACCTTATGACATCCAGTGGAACAGCCACTTTACAATAGTGCATCTAAATCTTTTAAGGGGGGGGGAGGGGGGGGCAGAAGGATTGCTTTATCCTATCCTAGGTATTCCTTGAAGAGGTGGGGTTTCAGGTGTCTCCGGAAGGTGGTGATTGACTCCGCTGTCCTGGCGTCGTGAGGGAGTTTGTTCCACCATTGGGGTGCCAGAGCAGCGAACAGTTTTGACTGGGATGAGCGGGAACTGTACTTCCTCAGTGGTAGGGAGGCGAGCAGGCCAGAGGTGGATGAACGCAGTGCCCTTGTTTGGGTGTAGGGCCTGATCAGAGCCTGAAGGTACTGAGGTGCCGTTCCCCTCACAGCTCCGTAGGCAAGCACCATGGTCTTGTAGCGGATGCGGGCTTCAACTGGAAGCCAGTGGAGAGAGCGGAGGAGCGGGGTGACGTGAGAGAACTTGGGAAGGTTGAACACCAGACGGGCTGTGGCGTTCTGGATGAGTTGTAGGGGTTTAATGGCACAGGCAGGGAGCCCAGCCAACAGCGAGTTGCAGTAATCCAGACGGGAGATGACAAGTGCCTGGATTAGGACCTGCGCCGCTTCCTGTGTGAGGCAGGGTCATACTCTGCGGATTTTGTAGAGCATGAACCTACAGGAACGGGCCACCGCCTTGATGTTAGTTGAGAACGACAGGGTGTTGTCCAGGATCACGCCAAGGTTCTTAGCGCTCTGTGAGGAGGACACAATGGAGTTGTCAACCGTGATGGCGAGATCATGGAACGGGCAGTCCTTCCCCGGGAGGAAGAGCAGCTCCGTCTTGCCGAGGTTCAGCTTGAGGTGGTGATCTGTCATCCACACTGATATGTCTGCCAGACATGCAGAGATGCGATTCGCCACCTGGTCATCAGAAGGGGGAAAGGAGAAGATTAATTGTGTGTCGTCTGCATAGCAATGATAGGAGAGACCATGTGAGGTTATGACAGAGCCAAGTGACTTGGTGTATAGCGAGAATAGGAGAGAGCCTAGAACAGAGCCCTGGGGGACACCAGTGGTGAGAGCGCGTGGTGAGGAGACAGATTCTCGCCACGCCACCTGGTAGGAGCGACCTGTCAGGTAGGACGCAATCCAAGCGTGGGCCGCGCCGGAGATGCCCAACTCGGAGAGGGTGGAGAGGAGGATCTGATGGTTCACAGTATCGAAGGCAGCCGATAGGTCTAGAAGGATGAGAGCAGAGGAGAGAGAGTTAGCTTTAGCAGTGCGGAGCGCCTCCGTGATACAGAGAAGAGCAGTCTCAGTTGAGTGACTAGTCTTGAAACCTGACTGATTTGGATCAAGAAGGTCATTCTGAGAGAGATAGCAGGAGAGCTGGCCAAGGACGGCACGTTCAAGAGTTTTGGAGAGAAAAGAAAGAAGGGATACTGGTCTGTAGTTGTTGACATCGGAGGGATCGAGTGTAGTTTTTTTCAGAAGGGGTGCAACTCTCGCTCTCTTGAAGACGGAAGGGACGTAGCCAGCGGTCAAGGATGAGTTGATGAGCGAGGTGAGGTAAGGGAGAAGGTCTCCGGAAATGGTCTGGAGAAGAGAGGAGGGGATAGGGTCAAGCGGGCAGGTTGTTGGGCGGCCGGCCGTCACAAGACGCGAGATTTCATCTGGAGAGAGAGGGGAGAAAGAGGTCAGAGCACAGGGTAGGGCAGTGTGAGCAGAACCAGCGGTGTCGTTTGACTTAGCAAACGAGGATCGGATGTCGTCGACCTTCTTTTCGAAATGGTTGACGAAGTCGTCTGCAGAGAGGGAGGAGGGGGGGGGGGAGGGGGAGGAGGATTCAGGAGGGAGGAGAAGGTGGCAAAGAGCTTCCTAGGGTTAGAGGCAGATGCTTGGAATTTAGAGTGGTAGAAAGTGGCTTTAGCAGCAGAGACGGAAGAGGAAAATGTAGAGAGGAGGGAGTGAAAGGATGCCAGGTCCGCAGGGAGGCGAGTTTTCCTCCATTTCCGCTCGGCTGCCCGGAGCCCTGTTCTGTGAGCTCGCAATGAGTCGTCGAGCCACGGAGCGGGAGGGGAGGACCGAGCCGGCCTGGAGGATAGGGGACATAGAGAGTCAAAGGATGCAGAAAGGGAGGAGAGGAGGGTTGAGGAGGCAGAATCAGGAGATAGGTTGGAGAAGGTTTGGGCAGAGGGAAGAGATGATAGGATGGAAGAGGAGAGAGTAGCGGGGGAGAGAGAGCGGAGGTTGGGACGGCGCGATACCATCCGAGTAGGGGCAGTGTGGGAAGTGTTGGATGAGAGCGAGAGGGAAAGGGATACAAGGTAGTGGTCGGAGACTTGGAGGGGAGTTGCAATGAGGTTAGTGGAAGAACAGCATCTAGTAAAGATGAGGTGAAGCGTATTGCCTGCCTTGTGAGTAGGGGGTGAAGGTGAGAGGGTGAGGTCAAAAGAGGAGAGGAGTGGAAAGAAGGAGGCAGAGAGGAATGAGTCAAAGGTAGACGTGGGGAGGTTAAAGTCACCCAGAACTGTGAGAGGTGAGCCGTCCTCAGGAAAGGAGCTTATCAAGGCATCAAGCTCATTGATGAACTCTTCAAGGGAACCTGGAGGGCGATAAATGATAAGGATGTTAAGCTTGAAAGGGCTGGTAACTGTGACAGCATGGAATTCAAAGGAGGCGATAGACAGATGGGTAAGGGGAGAAAGAGAGAATGACCACTTGGGAGAGATGAGGATCCCGGTGCCACCACCCCGCTGACCAGAAGCTCTCGGGGTGTGCGAGAACACGTGGGCAGACGAAGAGAGAGCAGTAGGAGTAGCAGTGTTATCTGTGGTGAGCCATGTTTCCGTCAGTGCCAAGAAGTCGAGGGACTGGAGGGACGCATAGGCTGAGATGAGCTCTGCCTTGTTGGCCGCAGATCGGCAGTTCCAGAGGCTACCGGAGACCTGGAACTCCACGTGGGTCGTGCGGGCTGGGACCACCAGGTTAGGGTGGCCGTGGCCACGCGGTGTGAAGCGTTTGTATGGTCTGTGCAGAGAGGAGAGAACAGGGATAGACAGACACATAGTTGACAGGCTACAGAAGAGGCTACGCTAATGCAAAGGAGATTAGAATGACAAGTGGACTACACGTCTCGAATGTTCAGAAAGTTACGCTTACGTTGCAAAGAAAATAAAATAACAGATCTTATTGACTAAAATGATATAGTACTGCTGGCTGGTGAAGTAGGCTGGCTAGCAGTGGCTGCGTTGTTGAAAGTGAAGCTGGCTAGGTAACCTCGACAATTTCTCTAAATTTCTCTAAACTACACAATTATCTTGGATACAAGGACAGCAAAGACAACTAGCTAACACTACGCTAATCAAGTCGTTCCGTTGTAATGTAAGTTTCTACAGTGCTGCTATTCGGTAGAAGTTGGCTAGCTAGCAGTGTTAGCTAGCAGTGTTGGCTAGGTAGGAGGACGGCAGCGCGGCAGGCGAAAATAGCTGGCTAGCTAACCGATAATTACTCAAAGCTACACAATTATCTTAGATACAAAGATAGCAAAGACAACTATGTAGCTAGCTAACACTACACTAATCAAGTCGTTCCGTTGTAATGTAATCGTTTCTACAGTGCTGCTAATCGGTGGCTAGCTGGCTAGCTAGCAGGGTTGACTACGTTACGTTACGTTAGGACGAGAATACCTGGCTAGCGAACCTCAGCGAACCTCAATAACTACACAATTATCTTTGATACAAAGACGGCTATGTAGCCAGCTAAGTAGCTAGCTAAGATCAAACAAATCAAAGATAGCAAAGACAACTGTGTAGCCAGCTAACACTACACTAATCAAGTCGTTCCGTTGTAATGCACTCGTTTCTACAATGCTGCTATTCGGTGGCTAGCTGGCTAGCTAGCATTGTTGGCTACGTTGCGTTACGTTAGGACGAAAATAGCTGGCTAGCGAACCTCAATAACTACACAATTATGTTTGATACAAAGACGGCTATGTAGCTAGCTAAGATCAAACAAATCAAACCGTTGTACCGTAATGAAAATGAAAATGAAATGGTAATACTACCTGTGGAGCGAAGCTGAATGCGACTACTCCCTCCATCTCAGGGTAATGTGTGTATCAGCAGGGGCCTTTACCTCTCGGGGCAATGTGTATATCAGCAGGGGCCTTACCTCTCAGGGTAATGTGTGTATCATCAGGAGCCTTACATCTCAGGGTAATGTGTGTATCAGCAGGGGCCTTACCTCTCGGGGCAATGTGTGTATCAGCAGGGGCCTTACCTCTCAGGGTAATATGTGTATCAGCCGGGGCCTTACCTCTCAGGGTAATGTGTGTATCAGCAGGGGCCTTACCTCTCAGGGTAATGTGTGTATCAGCAGGGGCCATAACTCTCAGGGTAATGTGTGTATCAGCAGGGGCCTTTACCTCTCAGGGTAATGTGTGTATCAGCAGGGGCCTTACCTCTCAGGGTAATGTGTGTATCAGCAGGGGCCTTACCTCTCAGGGTAATGTGTGTATCAGCAGGAGCCTTACCTCTCAGGGTAATGTGTGTATCAGCAGGAGCCTTACCTCTCAGGGTAATATGTGTATCAGCAGGGGCCTTACCTCTCAGGGTAATGTGTGTATCAGCAGGGGCCTTACCTCTCAGGGTAATGTGTGTATCAGCAGGGGCCTTACCTCTCAGGGTAATGTGTGTATCAGCAGGGGCCTTACCTCTCAGGGTAATGTGTGTATCAGCAGGAGCCTTACCTCTCAGGGTAATGTGTGTATCAGCAGGGGCCTTACCTCTCATGGTAATATGTGTATCAGGAGGGGCCTTACCTCTCAGGGTAATGTGTGTATCAGCAGGGGCCTTACCTCTCAGGGTAATGTGTGTATCAGCAGGGGCCTTACCTCTCAGGGTAATGTGTGTATCAGCAGGGGCCTTTACCTCTCAGGGTAATGTGTGTATCAGCAGGGGCCTTAACTCTCAGGGCAATGTGTGTATCAGCAGAGGCCTTAACTCTCAGGGTAATGTGTGTATCAGCAGGGCCCTTTACCTCTCAGGGTAATGTGTGTATCAGCAGGGGCCTTACCTCTCAGGGTAATGTGTGTATCAGCAGGGGCCTTACCTCTCAGGGTCATGTGTGTATCAGCAGGGGCCTTACCTCTCAGGGTAATGTGTGTATCAGCAGGAGCCTTACCTCTCAGGGTAATGTGTATATCAGCAGGGGCCTTACCTCTCAGGGTAATGTGTGTATCAGCAGGGGCCTTAACTCTCAGGGTAATGTGTGTATCAGCAGGGGCCTTTACCTCTCAGGGTAATGTGTGTATCAGCAGGGGCCTTACCTCTCAGGGTAATGTGTGTATCAGCAGGGGCCTTAACTCTCAGGGTAATGTGTGTATCAGAAGAGGCCTTTACCTCTCAGGGTAATGTGTGTTTCAGCAGTGGCCTTACCTCTCAGGGTAATGTGTGTATCAGCAGGAGCCATGCCTCTCAGGGTAATGTGTGTTTC
Source organism: Salvelinus fontinalis (assembly GCF_029448725.1). Classification (NCBI taxonomy): domain Eukaryota; kingdom Metazoa; phylum Chordata; class Actinopteri; order Salmoniformes; family Salmonidae; genus Salvelinus; species Salvelinus fontinalis. The sequence continues at coordinate 14,841,245 of NC_074685.1, forward strand.
AGCAGGGGCCTTACCTCTCAGGGTAATGTGTGTATCAGCAGGGGCCTTACCTCTCAGGGTAATGTGTGTATCAGCAGGAGCCGTACCACTCATGGTAATGTGTGTATCATCAGAGGCCTTACCTCTCAGGGTAATGTGTGTATCAGCAGGGGCCTTACCTCTCAGGGTAATGTGTGTATCAGCAGAAGCCTTACCTCGTAGGGTAATGTGTGTATCAGCAGGAGCCTTACCTCTCAGGGTAATGTGTGTATCAGCAGGGGCCTTACCTCTCAGGGTAATGTGTGTATCAGCAGGGGCCTTACCTCTCAGGGTAATGTGTGTATCAGCAGGGGCCTTTAGCTCTCAGGGTAATGTGTGTATCAGCAGGGGCCTTAACTCTCAGGGCAATGTGTGTATCAGCAGAGGCCTTAACTCTCAGGGTAATGTGTGTATCAGCAGGGGCCTTTACCTCTCAGGGTAATGTGTGTATCAGCAGGGGCCTTACCTCTCAGGGTAATGTGTGTATCAGCAGGGCCTTACCTCTCAGGGTCATGTGTGTATCAGCAGGAGCCTTACCTCTCACGGTAATGTGTGTCAGCAGGAGCCTTACCTCTCAGGGTAATATGTGTATCAGCAGGGGCCTTACCTCTCAGGGTAATGTGTGTATCAACAGGGGCCTTACCTCTCAGGGTAATATGTGTATCAGCAGGGTCCTTACCTCTCAGGGTAATGTGTGTATCAGCAGGGGCCTTACCTCTCAGGGTAATGTGTGTATCAGCAGGAGCCTTACCTCTCAGGGTACTTTGTATATCAGCAGGGGCCTTACCTCTCAGGGTAATGTGTGTATCAGCAGGGGCCTTAACTCTCATGGCAATGTGTGTATCAGCAGGAGCCTTAACTCTCAGGGTAATGTGTATATCAGCAGGGGCCTTACCTCTCAGGGTAATGTGTGTATCAGCAGGGGCCTTAACTCTCAGGGTAATGTGTGTATCAGCAGGGGGCTTTACCTCTCAGGGTAATGTGTGTATCAGCAGGGGCCTTAACTCTCAGGGTAATGTGTGTATCAGCAGGGGGCTTTACCTCTCAGGGTAATGTGTGTATCAGCAGGGGCCTTACCTCTCAGGGTAATGTGTGTATCAGCAGGGGCCTTAACTCTCAGGGTAATGTGTGTATCAGAAGAGGCCTTTACCTCTCAGGGTAATGTGTGTTTCAGCAGTGGCCTTACCTCTCAGGGTAATGTGTGTATCAGCAGGAGCCATGCCTCTCAGGGTAATGTGTGTTTCAGCAGGGGCCTTACCTCTCAGGGTAATGTGTGTATCAGCAGGGGCCTTACCTCTCAGGGTAATGTGTGTATCGGCAGGAGCCGTACCTCTCATGGTAATGTGTGTATCATCAGAGGCCTTACCTCTCAGGGTAATGTGTGTATCAGCAGGGGCCTTACCTCTCAGGGTAATGTGTGTATCAGCAGGAGCCTTACCTCGTAGGGTAATGTGTGTATCAGCAGGAGCCTTACCTCTCAGGGTAATGTGTGCATCAGCAGGAGCCTTACCTCTCAGGGTAATGTGTGTATCAGCAGGGGCCTTAACTCTCAGGGTAATGTGTGTATCAGCAGGGGCCTTACCTCTCAGGGTAATGTGTGTATCAGCAGGGGCCTTACCTCTCAGGGTAATTTGTGTATCAGCAGGGGCCTTACCTCTCAGGGTAATGTGTGTATCAGCAGGGGCCTTACCTCTCAGGGTAATGTGTGTATCAGCAGGAGCCTTACCTCTCAGGGTAATGTGTGCATCAGCAGGGGTCTTACCTCTCAGGGTAATGTGTGTATCAGCAGGGGCCTTACCTCTCAGGGTAATGTGTGTATCAGCAGGGGCCTTACCTCTCAGGGTAATGTGTGTATCAGCAGGGGCCTTAACTCTCAGGGTAATGTGTGTATCAGCAGGGGCCTTAACTCTCAGGGTAATGTGTGTATCAGAAGAGGCCTTTACCTCTCAGGGTAATGTGTGTTTCAGCAGTGGCCTTACCTCTCAGGGTAATGTGTGTATCAGCAGGAGCCATGCCTCTCAGGGTAATGTGTGTTTCAGCAGGGGCCTTACCTCTCAGGGTAATGTGTGTATCAGCAGGGGCCTTACCTCTCAGGGTAATGTGTGTATCAGCAGGAGCCGTACCTCTCATGGTAATGTTTGTATCATCAGAGGCCTTACCTCTCAGGGTAATGTGTGTATCAGCAGGGGCCTTACCTCTCAGGGTAATGTGTGTATCAGTAGGAGCCTTACCTCTTAGGGTAATGTGTGTATCAGCAGGAGCCTTAACTCTCAGGTTAATGTGTGTATCAGCAGGAGCCTTACCTCTCAGGGTAATGTGTGTATCAGCAGGGGCCTTAACTCTCAGGGTAATATGTGTATCAGCAGGGGCCTTACCTCTCAGGGTAATGTGTGCATCAGCAGGACCCTTACCTCTCAGGGTAATATGTGTATCAGCAGGGGCCTTACCTCTCTTGGTCATGTGTGTATCAGCAGGGGCCTTACCTCTCAGGGTGATGTGTGTATCAGAAGGGGCCTTACCTCTCAGGGTAATGTGTGTATCAGCAGGGGCCTTACCTCTCAGGGTAATGTGTGCATCAGCAGGAGCCTTACCTCTCAGGGTAATGTGTGTATCAGCAGGGGCCTTAACTCTCAGGGTACTGTGTGTATCAGCAGGAGCCTTACCTCTCAGGGTAATGTGTGTATCAGCAGGGGCCTTACCTCTCAGGGTAATGTGTGTATCAGCAGGGGCCTTACCTCTCAGGTTAATATGTGTATCAGCAGGGGCCTTACCTCTCAGGGTAATGTGTGTATCAGCAGGGGCCTTACCTCTCAGGGTAATGTGTGTATCAGCAGGAGCCTTACATCTCAGGGTAATGTGTGTATCAGCAGGGGCCTTACCTCTCATGGTAATGTGTGTATCAGGAGGGGCCTTACCTCTCAGGGTAATTTGTGTATAAGCAGGGGCCTTACCTCTCAGGGTAATGTGTGTATCAGCAGGGGCCTTTACCTCTCAGGGTAATGTGTGTTTCACAGGGGCCTTACCTCTCAGGGTAATGTGTGTATCAGCAGGGGCCTTAGCTCTCAGGGTAATGTGTGTATCAGCAGAGTCCTTTACCTCTCAGGGTAATGTGTGTATCAGCAGGGGCCTTACCTCTCAGGGTAATGTGTGTATCAGCAGGAGCCTTACATCTCAGGGTAATGTGTGTATCAGCAGGGGCCTTTACCTCTCGGGGCAATGTGTGTATCAGCAGGGGCCTTACCTCTCAGGGTAATGTGTGTATCATCAGGAGCCTTACATCTCAGGTTAATGTGTGTATCAGCAGGAGCCTTACCTCTCAGGGTAATGTGTGTATCAGCAGGGGCCTTACCTCTCATGGTAATATGTATATCAGGAGGGGCCTTACCTCTCAGGGTAATGTGTGTATCAGCAGGGGCCTTACCTCTCAGGGTAATGTGTGTATCAGCAGGGGCCTTACCTCTCAGGGTAATGTGTGTATCAGTCGGCGCCTTTACCTCTCAGGGTAATGTGTGTATCAGCAGGGGCCTTAACTCTCAGGGCAATGTGTGTATCAGCAGAGGCCTTAACTCTCAGGGTAATGTGTGTATCAGCAGGGGCCTTTACCTCTCAGGGTAATGTGTGTATCAGCAGGGGCCTTACCTCTCAGGGTAATGTGTGTATCAGCAGGGGCCTTACCTCTCAGGGTAATGTGTGTATCAGCAGGGGCCTTTACCTCTCGGGGCAATGTCTGTATCAGCAGGGGCCTTACCTCTCAAGGTAATGTGTGTATCAGCAGCGGCCTTACCTCTCAGGGTAATGTGTGTATCAGCAGGGGCCTTACCTCTCAGGGTAATGTGTGTATCAGCAGGAGCCTTACCTCTCAGGGTAATGTGTGTATCAGCAGGGGCCTTACCTCTCAGGGTAATGTGTGTATCAGCAGGGGCCTTACCTCTCAGGGTAATGTGTGTATCAGCAGGGGCCTTACCTCTCAGGGTAATATGTGTATCAGCAGGGGCCTTACCTCTCAGGGTAATGTGTGTATCAGCAGGGGCCTTACCTCTCAGGGTAATGTGTGTATCAGCAGGAGCCTTACCTCTCAGGGTAATGTGTGTATCAGCAGGGGCCTTACCTCTCATGGTAATATGTGTTTCAGGAGGTGCCTTACCTCTCAGGGTAATGTGTGTATCAGCAGGGGCCTTACCTCTCAGGGTAATGTGTGTATCAGCAGGGGCCTTACCTCTCAGGGTAATGTGTGTATCAGCAGGGGCCTTTACCTCTCAGGGTAATGTGTGTATCAGCAGGTGCCTTAACTCTCAGGGCAATGTGTGTATCAGCAGAGGCCTTAACTCTCAGGGTAATGTGTGTATCAGCAGGGTCCTTACCTCTCATGGTAATGTGTGTATCAGCAGGGGCCTTTACCTCTCAGGGTAATGTGTGTATCAGCAGGGGCCTTACCTCTCAGGGTAATGTGTGTATCAGCAGGGGCCATAACTCTCAGGGTAATGTGTGTATCAGCAGGGGCCTTTACCTCTCAGGGTAATGTGTGTATCAGCAGGGGCCTTACCTCTCAGGGTAATGTGTGTATCAGCAGGGGCCTTACCTCTCAGGGTAATGTGTGTATCAGCAGGGGCCTTACCTCTCAGGGTAATGTGTGTATCAGCAGGGGCCTTACCTCTCAGGGTAATGTGTGTATCATCAGGAGCCTTACATCTCAGGGTAATGTGTGTATCAGCAGGGGCCTTACCTCTCAGGGCAATGTGTGTATCAGCAGGGGCCTTACCTCTCAGGGTAATGTGTGTATCATCAGGAGCCTTACATCTCAGGGTAATGTGTGTATCAGCAGGGGCCTTTACCTCTCGGGGCAATGTCTGTATCAGCAGGGGCCTTACCTCTCAGGGTAATGTGTGTATCAGCAGCGGCCTTACCTCTCAGGGTAATGTGTGTATCAGCAGGGGCCTTACCTCTCAGGGTAATGTGTGTATCAGCAGGGGCCTTACCTCTCAGGGTAATGTGTGTATCAGCAGAGGCCTTTACCTCTCAGGGTAATGTGTGTATCAGCAGGGGCCTTACCTCTCAGGGTAATGTGTGTATCAGCAGGGGCCTTACCTCTCAGGGTAATGTGTGTATCAGCAGGAGCCTTACCTCTCAGGGTAATGTGTGTATCATCAGGAGCCTTACATCTCAGGGTAATGTGTGTATCAGCAGGGGCCTTTACCTCTCGGGGCAATGTCTGTATCAGCAGGGGCCTTACCTCTCAAGGTAATGTGTGTATCAGCAGCGGCCTTACCTCTCAGGGTAATGTGTGTATCAGCAGGGGCCTTACCTCTCAGGGTAATGTGTGTATCAGCAGGAGCCTTACCTCTCAGGGTAATGTGTGTATCAGCAGGGGCCTTACCTCTCAGGGTAATGTGTGTATCAGCAGGGGCCTTACCTCTCAGGGTAATGTGTGTATCAGCAGGAGCCTTACATTTTACATTTACATTACATTTAAGTCATTTAGCAGACGCTCTTATCCAGAGCGACTTACAAATTGGTGCATTCACCTTATGACATCCAGTGGAACAGCCACTTTACAATAGTGCATCTAAATCTTTTAAGGGGGGGGGAGGGGGGGGCAGAAGGATTGCTTTATCCTATCCTAGGTATTCCTTGAAGAGGTGGGGTTTCAGGTGTCTCCGGAAGGTGGTGATTGACTCCGCTGTCCTGGCGTCGTGAGGGAGTTTGTTCCACCATTGGGGTGCCAGAGCAGCGAACAGTTTTGACTGGGATGAGCGGGAACTGTACTTCCTCAGTGGTAGGGAGGCGAGCAGGCCAGAGGTGGATGAACGCAGTGCCCTTGTTTGGGTGTAGGGCCTGATCAGAGCCTGAAGGTACTGAGGTGCCGTTCCCCTCACAGCTCCGTAGGCAAGCACCATGGTCTTGTAGCGGATGCGGGCTTCAACTGGAAGCCAGTGGAGAGAGCGGAGGAGCGGGGTGACGTGAGAGAACTTGGGAAGGTTGAACACCAGACGGGCTGTGGCGTTCTGGATGAGTTGTAGGGGTTTAATGGCACAGGCAGGGAGCCCAGCCAACAGCGAGTTGCAGTAATCCAGACGGGAGATGACAAGTGCCTGGATTAGGACCTGCGCCGCTTCCTGTGTGAGGCAGGGTCATACTCTGCGGATTTTGTAGAGCATGAACCTACAGGAACGGGCCACCGCCTTGATGTTAGTTGAGAACGACAGGGTGTTGTCCAGGATCACGCCAAGGTTCTTAGCGCTCTGTGAGGAGGACACAATGGAGTTGTCAACCGTGATGGCGAGATCATGGAACGGGCAGTCCTTCCCCGGGAGGAAGAGCAGCTCCGTCTTGCCGAGGTTCAGCTTGAGGTGGTGATCCGTCATCCACACTGATATGTCTGCCAGACATGCAGAGATGCGATTCGCCACCTGGTCATCAGAAGGGGGAAAGGAGAAGATTAATTGTGTGTCGTCTGCATAGCAATGATAGGAGAGACCATGTGAGGTTATGACAGAGCCAAGTGACTTGGTGTATAGCGAGAATAGGAGAGAGCCTAGAACAGAGCCCTGGGGGACACCAGTGGTGAGAGCGCGTGGTGAGGAGACAGATTCTCGCCACGCCACCTGGTAGGAGCGACCTGTCAGGTAGGACGCAATCCAAGCGTGGGCCGCGCCGGAGATGCCCAACTCGGAGAGGGTGGAGAGGAGGATCTGATGGTTCACAGTATCGAAGGCAGCCGATAGGTCTAGAAGGATGAGAGCAGAGGAGAGAGAGTTAGCTTTAGCAGTGCGGAGCGCCTCCGTGATACAGAGAAGAGCAGTCTCAGTTGAGTGACTAGTCTTGAAACCTGACTGATTTGGATCAAGAAGGTCATTCTGAGAGAGATAGCAGGAGAGCTGGCCAAGGACGGCACGTTCAAGAGTTTTGGAGAGAAAAGAAAGAAGGGATACTGGTCTGTAGTTGTTGACATCGGAGGGATCGAGTGTAGTTTTTTTCAGAAGGGGTGCAACTCTCGCTCTCTTGAAGACGGAAGGGACGTAGCCAGCGGTCAAGGATGAGTTGATGAGCGAGGTGAGGTAAGGGAGAAGGTCTCCGGAAATGGTCTGGAGAAGAGAGGAGGGGATAGGGTCAAGCGGGCAGGTTGTTGGGCGGCCGGCCGTCACAAGACGCGAGATTTCATCTGGAGAGAGAGGGGAGAAAGAGGTCAGAGCACAGGGTAGGGCAGTGTGAGCAGAACCAGCGGTGTCGTTTGACTTAGCAAACGAGGATCGGATGTCGTCGACCTTCTTTTCGAAATGGTTGACGAAGTCGTCTGCAGAGAGGGAGGAGGGGGGGGGGGAGGGGGAGGAGGATTCAGGAGGGAGGAGAAGGTGGCAAAGAGCTTCCTAGGGTTAGAGGCAGATGCTTGGAATTTAGAGTGGTAGAAAGTGGCTTTAGCAGCAGAGACGGAAGAGGAAAATGTAGAGAGGAGGGAGTGAAAGGATGCCAGGTCCGCAGGGAGGCGAGTTTTCCTCCATTTCCGCTCGGCTGCCCGGAGCCCTGTTCTGTGAGCTCGCAATGAGTCGTCGAGCCACGGAGCGGGAGGGGAGGACCGAGCCGGCCTGGAGGATAGGGGACATAGAGAGTCAAAGGATGCAGAAAGGGAGGAGAGGAGGGTTGAGGAGGCAGAATCAGGAGATAGGTTGGAGAAGGTTTGGGCAGAGGGAAGAGATGATAGGATGGAAGAGGAGAGAGTAGCGGGGGAGAGAGAGCGGAGGTTGGGACGGCGCGATACCATCCGAGTAGGGGCAGTGTGGGAAGTGTTGGATGAGAGCGAGAGGGAAAGGGATACAAGGTAGTGGTCGGAGACTTGGAGGGGAGTTGCAATGAGGTTAGTGGAAGAACAGCATCTAGTAAAGATGAGGTGAAGCGTATTGCCTGCCTTGTGAGTAGGGGGTGAAGGTGAGAGGGTGAGGTCAAAAGAGGAGAGGAGTGGAAAGAAGGAGGCAGAGAGGAATGAGTCAAAGGTAGACGTGGGGAGGTTAAAGTCACCCAGAACTGTGAGAGGTGAGCCGTCCTCAGGAAAGGAGCTTATCAAGGCATCAAGCTCATTGATGAACTCTTCAAGGGAACCTGGAGGGCGATAAATGATAAGGATGTTAAGCTTGAAAGGGCTGGTAACTGTGACAGCATGGAATTCAAAGGAGGCGATAGACAGATGGGTAAGGGGAGAAAGAGAGAATGACCACTTGGGAGAGATGAGGATCCCGGTGCCACCACCCCGCTGACCAGAAGCTCTCGGGGTGTGCGAGAACACGTGGGCAGACGAAGAGAGAGCAGTAGGAGTAGCAGTGTTATCTGTGGTGAGCCATGTTTCCGTCAGTGCCAAGAAGTCGAGGGACTGGAGGGACGCATAGGCTGAGATGAGCTCTGCCTTGTTGGCCGCAGATCGGCAGTTCCAGAGGCTACCGGAGACCTGGAACTCCACGTGGGTCGTGCGGGCTGGGACCACCAGGTTAGGGTGGCCGTGGCCACGCGGTGTGAAGCGTTTGTATGGTCTGTGCAGAGAGGAGAGAACAGGGATAGACAGACACATAGTTGACAGGCTACAGAAGAGGCTACGCTAATGCAAAGGAGATTAGAATGACAAGTGGACTACACGTCTCGAATGTTCAGAAAGTTACGCTTACGTTGCAAAGAAAATAAAATAACAGATCTTATTGACTAAAATGATATAGTACTGCTGGCTGGTGAAGTAGGCTGGCTAGCAGTGGCTGCGTTGTTGAAAGTGAAGCTGGCTAGGTAACCTCGACAATTTCTCTAAATTTCTCTAAACTACACAATTATCTTGGATACAAGGACAGCAAAGACAACTAGCTAACACTACGCTAATCAAGTCGTTCCGTTGTAATGTAAGTTTCTACAGTGCTGCTATTCGGTAGAAGTTGGCTAGCTAGCAGTGTTAGCTAGCAGTGTTGGCTAGGTAGGAGGACGGCAGCGCGGCAGGCGAAAATAGCTGGCTAGCTAACCGATAATTACTCAAAGCTACACAATTATCTTAGATACAAAGATAGCAAAGACAACTATGTAGCTAGCTAACACTACACTAATCAAGTCGTTCCGTTGTAATGTAATCGTTTCTACAGTGCTGCTAATCGGTGGCTAGCTGGCTAGCTAGCAGGGTTGACTACGTTACGTTACGTTAGGACGAGAATACCTGGCTAGCGAACCTCAGCGAACCTCAATAACTACACAATTATCTTTGATACAAAGACGGCTATGTAGCCAGCTAAGTAGCTAGCTAAGATCAAACAAATCAAAGATAGCAAAGACAACTGTGTAGCCAGCTAACACTACACTAATCAAGTCGTTCCGTTGTAATGCACTCGTTTCTACAATGCTGCTATTCGGTGGCTAGCTGGCTAGCTAGCATTGTTGGCTACGTTGCGTTACGTTAGGACGAAAATAGCTGGCTAGCGAACCTCAATAACTAAACAATTATGTTTGATACAAAGACGGCTATGTAGCTAGCTAAGATCAAACAAATCAAACCGTTGTACTGTAATGAAAATGAAAATGAAATGGTAATACTACCTGTGGAGCGAAGCTGAATGCGACTACTCCCTCCATCTCAGGGTAATGTGTGTATCAGCAGGGGCCTTTACCTCTCGGGGCAATGTGTATATCAGCAGGGGCCTTACCTCTCAGGGTAATGTGTGTATCATCAGGAGCCTTACATCTCAGGGTAATGTGTGTATCAGCAGGGGCCTTACCTCTCGGGGCAATGTGTGTATCAGCAGGGGCCTTACCTCTCAGGGTAATATGTGTATCAGCCGGGGCCTTACCTCTCAGGGTAATGTGTGTATCAGCAGGGGCCTTACCTCTCAGGGTAATGTGTGTATCAGCAGGGGCCATAACTCTCAGGGTAATGTGTGTATCAGCAGGGGCCTTTACCTCTCAGGGTAATGTGTGTATCAGCAGGGGCCTTACCTCTCAGGGTAATGTGTGTATCAGCAGGGGCCTTACCTCTCAGGGTAATGTGTGTATCAGCAGGAGCCTTACCTCTCAGGGTAATGTGTGTATCAGCAGGAGCCTTACCTCTCAGGGTAATATGTGTATCAGCAGGGGCCTTACCTCTCAGGGTAATGTGTGTATCAGCAGGGGCCTTACCTCTCAGGGTAATGTGTGTATCAGCAGGGGCCTTACCTCTCAGGGTAATGTGTGTATCAGCAGGGGCCTTACCTCTCAGGGTAATGTGTGTATCAGCAGGAGCCTTACCTCTCAGGGTAATGTGTGTATCAGCAGGGGCCTTACCTCTCATGGTAATATGTGTATCAGGAGGGGCCTTACCTCTCAGGGTAATGTGTGTATCAGCAGGGGCCTTACCTCTCAGGGTAATGTGTGTATCAGCAGAGGCCTTACCTCTCAGGGTAATGTGTGTATCAGCAGGGGCCTTTACCTCTCAGGGTAATGTGTGTATCAGCAGGGGCCTTAACTCTCAGGGCAATGTGTGTATCAGCAGAGGCCTTAACTCTCAGGGTAATGTGTGTATCAGCAGGGCCCTTTACCTCTCAGGGTAATGTGTGTATCAGCAGGGGCCTTACCTCTCAGGGTAATGTGTGTATCAGCAGGGGCCTTACCTCTCAGGGTCATGTGTGTATCAGCAGGGGCCTTACCTCTCAGGGTAATGTGTGTATCAGCAGGAGCCTTACCTCTCAGGGTAATGTGTATATCAGCAGGGGCCTTACCTCTCAGGGTAATGTGTGTATCAGCAGGGGCCTTAACTCTCAGGGTAATGTGTGTATCAGCAGGGGCCTTTACCTCTCAGGGTAATGTGTGTATCAGCAGGGGCCTTACCTCTCAGGGTAATGTGTGTATCAGCAGGGGCCTTAACTCTCAGGGTAATGTGTGTATCAGAAGAGGCCTTTACCTCTCAGGGTAATGTGTGTTTCAGCAGTGGCCTTACCTCTCAGGGTAATGTGTGTATCAGCAGGAGCCATGCCTCTCAGGGTAATGTGTGTTTCAGCAGGGGCCTTACCTCTCAGGGTAATGTGTGTATCAGCAGGGGCCTTACCTCTCAGGGTAATGTGTGTATCAGCAGGAGCCGTACCACTCATGGTAATGTGTGTATCATCAGAGGCCTTACCTCTCAGGGTAATGTGTGTATCAGCAGGGGCCTTACCTCTCAGGGTAATGTGTGTATCAGCAGAAGCCTTACCTCGTAGGGTAATGTGTGTATCAGCAGGAGCCTTACCTCTCAGGGTAATGTGTGTATCAGCAGGGGCCTTACCTCTCAGGGTAATGTGTGTATCAGCAGGGGCCTTACCTCTCAGGGTAATGTGTGTATCAGCAGGGGCCTTTAGCTCTCAGGGTAATGTGTGTATCAGCAGGGGCCTTAACTCTCAGGGCAATGTGTGTATCAGCAGAGGCCTTAACTCTCAGGGTAATGTGTGTATCAGCAGGGGCCTTTACCTCTCAGGGTAATGTGTGTATCAGCAGGGGCCTTACCTCTCAGGGTAATGTGTGTATCAGCAGGGCCTTACCTCTCAGGGTCATGTGTGTATCAGCAGGAGCCTTACCTCTCACGGTAATGTGTGTCAGCAGGAGCCTTACCTCTCAGGGTAATATGTGTATCAGCAGGGGCCTTACCTCTCAGGGTAATGTGTGTATCAACAGGGGCCTTACCTCTCAGGGTAATATGTGTATCAGCAGGGTCCTTACCTCTCAGGGTAATGTGTGTATCAGCAGGGGCCTTACCTCTCAGGGTAATGTGTGTATCAGCAGGAGCCTTACCTCTCAGGGTAATGTGTGTATCAGCAGGGGCCTTACCTCTCAGGGTAATGTGTGTATCAGCAGGAGCCGTACCTCTCATGGTAATGTGTGTATCATCAGAGGCCTTACCTCTCAGGGTAATGTGTGTATCAGCAGGGGCCTTACCTCTCAGGGTAATGTGTGTATCAGCAGGAGCCTTACCTCGTAGGGTAATGTGTGTATCAGCAGGAGCCTTACCTCTCAGGGTAATGTGTGCATCAGCAGGAGCCTTACCTCTCAGGGTAATGTGTGTATCAGCAGGGGCCTTAACTCTCAGGGTAATGTGTGTATCAGCAGGGGCCTTACCTCTCAGGGTAATGTGTGTATCAGCAGGGGCCTTACCTCTCAGGGTAATTTGTGTATCAGCAGGGGCCTTACCTCTCAGGGTAATGTGTGTATCAGCAGGGGCCTTACCTCTCAGGGTAATGTGTGTATCAGCAGGAGCCTTACCTCTCAGGGTAATGTGTGCATCAGCAGGGGTCTTACCTCTCAGGGTAATGTGTGTATCAGCAGGGGCCTTACCTCTCAGGGTAATGTGTGTATCAGCAGGGGCCTTACCTCTCAGGGTAATGTGTGTATCAGCAGGGGCCTTAACTCTCAGGGTAATGTGTGTATCAGCAGGGGCCTTAACTCTCAGGGTAATGTGTGTATCAGAAGAGGCCTTTACCTCTCAGGGTAATGTGTGTTTCAGCAGTGGCCTTACCTCTCAGGGTAATGTGTGTATCAGCAGGAGCCATGCCTCTCAGGGTAATGTGTGTTTCAGCAGGGGCCTTACCTCTCAGGGTAATGTGTGTATCAGCAGGGGCCTTACCTCTCAGGGTAATGTGTGTATCAGCAGGAGCCGTACCTCTCATGGTAATGTTTGTATCATCAGAGGCCTTACCTCTCAGGGTAATGTGTGTATCAGCAGGGGCCTTACCTCTCAGGGTAATGTGTGTATCAGTAGGAGCCTTACCTCTTAGGGTAATGTGTGTATCAGCAGGAGCCTTAACTCTCAGGTTAATGTGTGTATCAGCAGGAGCCTTACCTCTCAGGGTAATGTGTGTATCAGCAGGGGCCTTAACTCTCAGGGTAATATGTGTATCAGCAGGGGCCTTACCTCTCAGGGTAATGTGTGCATCAGCAGGACCCTTACCTCTCAGGGTAATATGTGTATCAGCAGGGGCCTTACCTCTCTTGGTCATGTGTGTATCAGCAGGGGCCTTACCTCTCAGGGTGATGTGTGTATCAGAAGGGGCCTTACCTCTCAGGGTAATGTGTGTATCAGCAGGGGCCTTACCTCTCAGGGTAATGTGTGCATCAGCAGGAGCCTTACCTCTCAGGGTAATGTGTGTATCAGCAGGGGCCTTAACTCTCAGGGTACTGTGTGTATCAGCAGGAGCCTTACCTCTCAGGGTAATGTGTGTATCAGCAGGGGCCTTACCTCTCAGGGTAATGTGTGTATCAGCAGGGGCCTTACCTCTCAGGTTAATATGTGTATCAGCAGGGGCCTTACCTCTCAGGGTAATGTGTGTATCAGCAGGGGCCTTACCTCTCAGGGTAATGTGTGTATCAGCAGGAGCCTTACATCTCAGGGTAATGTGTGTATCAGCAGGGGCCTTACCTCTCATGGTAATGTGTGTATCAGGAGGGGCCTTACCTCTCAGGGTAATTTGTGTATAAGCAGGGGCCTTACCTCTCAGGGTAATGTGTGTATCAGCAGGGGCCTTTACCTCTCAGGGTAATGTGTGTTTCACAGGGGCCTTACCTCTCAGGGTAATGTGTGTATCAGCAGGGGCCTTAGCTCTCAGGGTAATGTGTGTATCAGCAGAGTCCTTTACCTCTCAGGGTAATGTGTGTATCAGCAGGGGCCTTACCTCTCAGGGTAATGTGTGTATCAGCAGGAGCCTTACATCTCAGGGTAATGTGTGTATCAGCAGGGGCCTTTACCTCTCGGGGCAATGTGTGTATCAGCAGGGGCCTTACCTCTCAGGGTAATGTGTGTATCATCAGGAGCCTTACATCTCAGGTTAATGTGTGTATCAGCAGGAGCCTTACCTCTCAGGGTAATGTGTGTATCAGCAGGGGCCTTACCTCTCATGGTAATATGTATATCAGGAGGGGCCTTACCTCTCAGGGTAATGTGTGTATCAGCAGGGGCCTTACCTCTCAGGGTAATGTGTGTATCAGCAGGGGCCTTACCTCTCAGGGTAATGTGTGTATCAGTCGGCGCCTTTACCTCTCAGGGTAATGTGTGTATCAGCAGGGGCCTTAACTCTCAGGGCAATGTGTGTATCAGCAGAGGCCTTAACTCTCAGGGTAATGTGTGTATCAGCAGGGGCCTTTACCTCTCAGGGTAATGTGTGTATCAGCAGGGGCCTTACCTCTCAGGGTAATGTGTGTATCAGCAGGGGCCTTACCTCTCAGGGTAATGTGTGTATCAGCAGGGGCCTTACCTCTCAGGGTAATGTGTGTATCAGCAGGGGCCATAACTCTCAGGGTAATGTGTGTATCAGCAGGGGCCTTTACCTCTCAGGGTAATGTGTGTATCAGCAGGGGCCTTACCTCTCAGGGTAATGTGTGTATCAGCAGGGGCCTTACCTCTCAGGGTAATGTGTGTATCAGCAGGAGCCTTACCTCTCAGGGTAATGTGTGTATCAGCAGGAGCCTTACCTCTCAGGGTAATATGTGTATCAGCAGGGGCCTTACCTCTCAGGGTAATGTGTGTATCAGCAGGGGCCTTACCTCTCAGGGTAATATGTGTATCAGCAGGGGCCTTACCTCTCAGGGTAATGTGTGTATCAGCAGGGGCCTTACCTCTCAGGTTAATGTGTGTATCAGCAGGGGCCATAACTCTCAGGGTAATGTGTGTATCAGCAGGGGCCTTTACCTCTCAGGGTAATGTGTGTATCAGCAGGGGCCTTACCTCTCAGGGTAATGTGTGTATCAGCAGGGGCCTTACCTCTCAGGGTAATGTGTGTATCAGCAGGAGCCTTACCTCTCAGGGTAATGTGTGTATCAGCAGGAGCCTTACCTCTCAGGGTAATATGTGTATCAGCAGGGGCCTTACCTCTCAGGGTAATGTGTGTATCAGCAGGGGCCTTACCTCTCAGGGTAATATGTGTATCAGGAGGGGCCTTACCTCTCAGGGTAATGTGTGTATCAGCAGGGGCCTTAACTCTCAGGGCAATGTGTGTATCAGCAGAGGCCTTAACTCTCAGGGTAATGTGTGTATCAGCAGGGGCCTTTACCTCTCAGGGTAATGTGTGTATCAGCAGGGGCCTTACCTCTCAGGGTAATGTGTGTATCAGCAGGGGCCTTCCCTCTCAGGGTAATGTGTGTATCAGCAGGGGCCTTACCTCTCAGGGTAATGTGTGTATCAGCAGAGGCCTTTAGCTCTCAGGGTAATGTGTGTATCAGCAGGGGCCTTAACTCTCAGGGCAATGTGTGTATCAGCAGAGGCCTTAACTCTCAGGGTAATGTGTGTATCAGCAGGGGCCTTTACCTCTCAGGGTAATGTGTGTATCAGCAGGGGCCTTACCTCTCAGGGTAATGTGTGTATCAGCAGGGCCTTACCTCTCAGGGTCATGTGTGTATCAGCAGGAGCCTTACCTCTCACGGTAATGTGTGTCAGCAGGAGCCTTACCTCTCAGGGTAATATGTGTATCAGCAGGGGCCTTACCTCTCAGGGTAATGTGTGTATCAACAGGGGCCTTACCTCTCAGGGTAATATGTGTATCAGCAGGGTCCTTACCTCTCAGGGTAATGTGTGTATCAGCAGGGGCCTTACCTCTCAGGGTAATGTGTGTATCAGCAGGAGCCTTACCTCTCAGGGTAATGTGTGTATCAGCAGGGGCCTTACCTCTCAGGGTAATGTGTGTATCAGCAGGAGCCGTACCTCTCATGGTAATGTGTGTATCATCAGAGGCCTTACCTCTCAGGGTAATGTGTGTATCAGCAGGGGCCTTACCTCTCAGGGTAATGTGTGTATCAGCAGGAGCCTTACCTCGTAGGGTAATGTGTGTATCAGCAGGAGCCTTACCTCTCAGGGTAATGTGTGTATCAGCAGGGGCCTTACCTCTCAGGGTAATGTGTGTATCAGCAGGAGCCTTACATCTCAGGGTAATGTGTGTATCAGCAGGGGCCTTTACCTCTCGGGGCAATGTGTGTATCAGCAGGGGCCTTACCTCTCAGGGTAATGTGTGTATCATCAGGAGCCTTACATCTCAGGTTAATGTGTGCATCAGCAGGAGCCTTACCTCTCAGGGTAATGTGTGTATCAGCAGGGGCCTTACCTCTCATGGTAATATGTATATCAGGAGGGGCCTTACCTCTCAGGGTAATGTGTGTATCAGCAGGGGCCTTACCTCTCAGGGTAATGTGTGTATCAGCAGGGGCCTTACCTCTCAGGGTAATGTGTGTATCAGTCGGCGCCTTTACCTCTCAGGGTAATGTGTGTATCAGCAGGGGCCTTAACTCTCAGGGCAATGTGTGTATCAGCAGAGGCCTTAACTCTCAGGGTAATGTGTGTATCAGCAGGGGCCTTTACCTCTCAGGGTAATGTGTGTATCAGCAGGGGCCTTACCTCTCAGGGTAATGTGTGTATCAGCAGGGGCCTTACCTCTCAGGGTAATGTGTGTATCAGCAGGGGCCTTACCTCTCAGGGTAATGTGTGTATCAGCAGGGGCCATAACTCTCAGGGTAATGTGTGTATCAGCAGGGGCCTTTACCTCTCAGGGTAATGTGTGTATCAGCAGGGGCCTTACCTCTCAGGGTAATGTGTGTATCAGCAGGGGCCTTACCTCTCAGGGTAATGTGTGTATCAGCAGGAGCCTTACCTCTCAGGGTAATGTGTGTATCAGCAGGAGCCTTACCTCTCAGGGTAATATGTGTATCAGCAGGGGCCTTACCTCTCAGGGTAATGTGTGTATCAGCAGGGGCCTTACCTCTCAGGGTAATATGTGTATCAGCAGGGGCCTTACCTCTCAGGGTAATGTGTGTATCAGCAGGGGCCTTACCTCTCAGGTTAATGTGTGTATCAGCAGGAGCCTTACCTCTCAGGGTAATGTGTGTATCAGCAGGGGCCTTACCTCTCATGGTAATATGTGTATCAGGAGGGGCCTTACCTCTCAGGGTAATGTGTGTATCAGCAGGGGCCTTAACTCTCAGGGCAATGTGTGTATCAGCAGAGGCCTTAACTCTCAGGGTAATGTGTGTATCAGCAGGGGCCTTTACCTCTCAGGGTAATGTGTGTATCAGCAGGGGCCTTACCTCTCAGGGTAATGTGTGTATCAGCAGGGGCCTTCCCTCTCAGGGTAATGTGTGTATCAGCAGGGGCCTTACCTCTCAGGGTAATGTGTGTATCAGCAGAGGCCTTTAGCTCTCAGGGTAATGTGTGTATCAGCAGGGGCCTTAACTCTCAGGGCAATGTGTGTATCAGCAGAGGCCTTAACTCTCAGGGTAATGTGTGTATCAGCAGGGGCCTTTACCTCTCAGGGTAATGTGTGTATCAGCAGGGGCCTTACCTCTCAGGGTAATGTGTGTATCAGCAGGGCCTTACCTCTCAGGGTCATGTGTGTATCAGCAGGAGCCTTACCTCTCACGGTAATGTGTGTCAGCAGGAGCCTTACCTCTCAGGGTAATATGTGTATCAGCAGGGGCCTTACCTCTCAGGGTAATGTGTGTATCAACAGGGGCCTTACCTCTCAGGGTAATATGTGTATCAGCAGGGTCCTTACCTCTCAGGGTAATGTGTGTATCAGCAGGGGCCTTACCTCTCAGGGTAATGTGTGTATCAGCAGGAGCCTTACCTCTCAGGGTAATGTGTGTATCAGCAGGGGCCTTACCTCTCAGGGTAATGTGTGTATCAGCAGGAGCCGTACCTCTCATGGTAATGTGTGTATCATCAGAGGCCTTACCTCTCAGGGTAATGTGTGTATCAGCAGGGGCCTTACCTCTCAGGGTAATGTGTGTATCAGCAGGAGCCTTACCTCGTAGGGTAATGTGTGTATCAGCAGGAGCCTTACCTCTCAGGGTAATGTGTGCATCAGCAGGAGCCTTACCTCTCAGGGTAATGTGTGTATCAGCAGGGGCCTTAACTCTCAGGGTAATGTGTGTATCAGCAGGGGCCTTACCTCTCAGGGTAATGTGTGTATCAGCAGGGGCCTTACCTCTCAGGGTAATTTGTGTATCAGCAGGGGCCTTACCTCTCAGGGTAATGTGTGTATCAGCAGGGGCCTTACCTCTCAGGGTAATGTGTGTATCAGCAGGAGCCTTACCTCTCAGGGTAATGTGTGCATCAGCAGGGGTCTTACCTCTCAGGGTAATGTGTGTATCAGCAGGGGCCTTACCTCTCAGGGTAATGTGTGTATCAGCAGGGGCCTTACCTCTCAGGGTAATGTGTGTATCAGCAGGGGCCTTAACTCTCAGGGTAATGTGTGTATCAGCAGGGGCCTTAACTCTCAGGGTAATGTGTGTATCAGAAGAGGCCTTTACCTCTCAGGGTAATGTGTGTTTCAGCAGTGGCCTTACCCCTCAGGGTAATGTGTGTATCAGCAGGAGCCATGCCTCTCAGGGTAATGTGTGTTTCAGCAGGGGCCTTACCTCTCAGGGTAATGTGTGTATCAGCAGGGGCCTTACCTCTCAGGGTAATGTGTGTATCAGCAGGAGCCGTACCTCTCATGGTAATGTTTGTATCATCAGAGGCCTTACCTCTCAGGGTAATGTGTGTATCAGCAGGGGCCTTACCTCTCAGGGTAATGTGTGTATCAGTAGGAGCCTTACCTCTTAGGGTAATGTGTGTATCAGCAGGAGCCTTAACTCTCAGGTTAATGTGTGTATCAGCAGGAGCCTTACCTCTCAGGGTAATGTGTGTATCAGCAGGGGCCTTAACTCTCAGGGTAATATGTGTATCAGCAGGGGCCTTACCTCTCAGGGTAATGTGTGCATCAGCAGGACCCTTACCTCTCAGGGTAATATGTGTATCAGCAGGGGCCTTACCTCTCTTGGTCATGTGTGTATCAGCAGGGGCCTTACCTCTCAGGGTGATGTGTGTATCAGAAGGGGCCTTACCTCTCAGGGTAATGTGTGTATCAGCAGGGGCCTTACCTCTCAGGGTAATGTGTGCATCAGCAGGAGCCTTACCTCTCAGGGTAATGTGTGTATCAGCAGGGGCCTTAACTCTCAGGGTACTGTGTGTATCAGCAGGAGCCTTACCTCTCAGGGTAATGTGTGTATCAGCAGGGGCCTTACCTCTCAGGGTAATGTGTGTATCAGCAGGGGCCTTACCTCTCAGGTTAATATGTGTATCAGCAGGGGCCTTACCTCTCAGGGTAATGTGTGTATCAGCAGGGGCCTTACCTCTCAGGGTAATGTGTGTATCAGCAGGAGCCTTACATCTCAGGGTAATGTGTGTATCAGCAGGGGCCTTACCTCTCATGGTAATGTGTGTATCAGGAGGGGCCTTACCTCTCAGGGTAATTTGTGTATAAGCAGGGGCCTTACCTCTCAGGGTAATGTGTGTATCAGCAGGGGCCTTTACCTCTCAGGGTAATGTGTGTTTCACAGGGGCCTTACCTCTCAGGGTAATGTGTGTATCAGCAGGGGCCTTAGCTCTCAGGGTAATGTGTGTATCAGCAGAGTCCTTTACCTCTCAGGGTAATGTGTGTATCAGCAGGGGCCTTACCTCTCAGGGTAATGTGTGTATCAGCAGGAGCCTTACATCTCAGGGTAATGTGTGTATCAGCAGGGGCCTTTACCTCTCGGGGCAATGTGTGTATCAGCAGGGGCCTTACCTCTCAGGGTAATGTGTGTATCATCAGGAGCCTTACATCTCAGGTTAATGTGTGTATCAGCAGGAGCCTTACCTCTCAGGGTAATGTGTGTATCAGCAGGGGCCTTACCTCTCATGGTAATATGTATATCAGGAGGGGCCTTACCTCTCAGGGTAATGTGTGTATCAGCAGGGGCCTTACCTCTCAGGGTAATGTGTGTATCAGCAGGGGCCTTACCTCTCAGGGTAATGTGTGTATCAGTCGGCGCCTTTACCTCTCAGGGTAATGTGTGTATCAGCAGGGGCCTTAACTCTCAGGGCAATGTGTGTATCAGCAGAGGCCTTAACTCTCAGGGTAATGTGTGTATCAGCAGGGGCCTTTACCTCTCAGGGTAATGTGTGTATCAGCAGGGGCCTTACCTCTCAGGGTAATGTGTGTATCAGCAGGGGCCTTACCTCTCAGGGTAATGTGTGTATCAGCAGGGGCCTTACCTCTCAGGGTAATGTGTGTATCAGCAGGGGCCATAACTCTCAGGGTAATGTGTGTATCAGCAGGGGCCTTTACCTCTCAGGGTAATGTGTGTATCAGCAGGGGCCTTACCTCTCAGGGTAATGTGTGTATCAGCAGGGGCCTTACCTCTCAGGGTAATGTGTGTATCAGCAGGAGCCTTACCTCTCAGGGTAATGTGTGTATCAGCAGGAGCCTTACCTCTCAGGGTAATATGTGTATCAGCAGGGGCCTTACCTCTCAGGGTAATGTGTGTATCAGCAGGGGCCTTACCTCTCAGGGTAATATGTGTATCAGCAGGGGCCTTACCTCTCAGGGTAATGTGTGTATCAGCAGGGGCCTTACCTCTCAGGTTAATGTGTGTATCAGCAGGAGCCTTACCTCTCAGGGTAATGTGTGTATCAGCAGGGGCCTTACCTCTCATGGTAATATGTGTATCAGGAGGGGCCTTACCTCTCAGGGTAATGTGTGTATCAGCAGGGGCCTTAACTCTCAGGGCAATGTGTGTATCAGCAGAGGCCTTAACTCTCAGGGTAATGTGTGTATCAGCAGGGGCCTTTACCTCTCAGGGTAATGTGTGTATCAGCAGGGGCCTTACCTCTCAGGGTAATGTGTGTATCAGCAGGGGCCTTCCCTCTCAGGGTAATGTGTGTATCAGCAGGGGCCTTACCTCTCAGGGTAATGTGTGTATCAGCAGAGGCCTTTACCTCTCAGGGTAATGTGTGTATCAGCAGGGGCCTTACCTCTCAGGGTAATATGTGTATCAGCAGGGGCCTTAC
This sequence comes from Salvelinus fontinalis, assembly GCF_029448725.1. Classification (NCBI taxonomy): domain Eukaryota; kingdom Metazoa; phylum Chordata; class Actinopteri; order Salmoniformes; family Salmonidae; genus Salvelinus; species Salvelinus fontinalis. The sequence goes on from NC_074685.1 coordinate 14,862,069, forward strand.
CTCTCAGGGTAATGTGTGTATCAGCAGGAGCCTTGCCTCTCAGGGTAATGTGTGTATCATCAGGAGCCTTACATCTCAGGGTAATGTGTGTATCAGCAGGGGCCTTTACCTCTCGGGGCAATGTCTGTATCAGCAGGGGCCTTACCTCTCAGGGTAATGTGTGTATCAGCAGCGGCCTTACCTCTCAGGGTAATGTGTGTATCAGCAGGGGCCTTACCTCTCAGGATAATGTGTGTATTAGCAGGAGCCTTACCTCTCAGGGTAATGTGTGTATCAGCAGGGGCCTTACCTCTCAGGGTAATGTGTGTATCAGCAGGGGCCTTACCTCTCAGGGTAATGTGTGTATCAGCAGGGGCCTTACCTCTCAGGGTAATGTGTGTATCAGCAGGAGCCTTACCTCTCAGGGTAATGTGTGTATCAGCAGGAGCCTTACCTCTCAGGGTAATATGTGTATCAGCAGGGGCCTTACCTCTCAGGGTAATGTGTGTATCAGCAGGGTTCTTACCTCTCAGGGTAATATGTGTATCAGCAGGGGCCTTACCTCTCAGGTTAATGTGTGTATCAGCAGGGGCCTTACCTCTCAGGGTAATGTGTGTATCAGCAGGAGCCTTACCTCTCAGGGTAATGTGTGTATCAGCAGGGGCCTTACCTCTTATGGTAATATGTGTTTCAGGAGGGGCCTTACCTCTCAGGGTAATGTGTGTATCAGCAGGGGCCTTACCTCTCAGGGTAATGTGTGTATCAGCAGGGGCCTTACCTCTCAGGGTAATGTGTGTATCAGCAGGGGCCTTTACCTCTCAGGGTAATGTGTGTATCAGCAGGTGCCTTAACTCTCAGGGCAATGTGTGTATCAGCAGAGGCCTTAAATCTCAGGGTAATGCGTGTATCAGCAGGGGCCTTTACCTCTCAGGGTAATGTGTGTATCAGCAGGGGCCTTACCTCTCAGGGTAATGTGTGTATCAGCAGGGGCCATAACTCTCAGGGTAATGTGTGTATCAGCAGGGGCCTTTACCTCTCAGGGTAATGTGTGTATCAGCAGGGGCCTTACCTCTCAGGGTAATGTGTGTATCAGCAGGGGCCTTACCTCTCAGGGTAATGTGTGTATCAGCAGGAGCCTTACCTCTCAGGGTAATGTGTGTATCAGCAGGAGCCTTACCTCTCAGGGTAATATGTGTATCAGCAGGGGCCTTACCTCTCAGGGTAATGTGTGTATCAGCAGGGGCCTTACCTCTCAGGGTAAAATGTGTATCAGCAGGGGCCTTACTTCTCAGGGTAATGTGTGTATCAGCAGGGGCCTTACCTCTCAGGGTAATGTGTGTATCAGCAGGAGCCTTACCTCTCAGGGTAATGTGTGTATCAGCAGGGGCCTTACCTCTCAGGGTAATGTGTGTATCAGCAGGGGCCTTTACCTCTCAGGGTAATGTGTGTATCAGCAGGTGCCTTAACTCTCAGGGCAATGTGTGTATCAGCAGAGGCCTTAAATCTCAGGGTAATGCGTGTATCAGCAGGGGCCTTTACCTCTCAGGGTAATGTGTGTATCAGCAGGGGCCTTACCTCTCAGGGTAATGTGTGTATCAGCAGGGGCCATAACTCTCAGGGTAATGTGTGTATCAGCAGGGGCCTTTACCTCTCAGGGTAATGTGTGTATCAGCAGGGGCCTTACCTCTCAGGGTAATGTGTGTATCAGCAGGGGCCTTACCTCTCAGGGTAATGTGTGTATCAGCAGGAGCCTTACCTCTCAGGGTAATGTGTGTATCAGCAGGAGCCTTACCTCTCAGGGTAATATGTGTATCAGCAGGGGCCTTACCTCTCAGGGTAATGTGTGTATCAGCAGGGGCCTTACCTCTCAGGGTAATATGTGTATCAGCAGGGGCCTTACCTCTCAGGGTAATGTGTGTATCAGCAGGGGCCTTACCTCTCAGGGTAATGTGTGTATCAGCAGGAGCCTTACCTCTCAGGGTAATGTGTGTATCAGCAGGGGCCTTACCTCTCAGGGTAATGTGTTTATCAGCAGGGGCCTTCCCTCTCAGGGTAATGTGTGTATCAGCAGGGGCCTTTACCTCTCAGGGTAATTTGTGTATCAGCAGGGGCCTTACCTCTCAGGGTAATGTGTGTATCAGCAGGGGCCTTTACCTCTCAAGATAATGTGTGTATCAGCAGGGGCCTTACCTCTCAGGGTAATGTGTGTATCAGCAGGGGCCTTAGCTCTCAGGATAATGTGTGTATCAGCAGAGGCCTTTACCTCTCAGGGTAATGTGTGTATCAGCAGGAGCCTTACATTTTACATTTACATTACATTTAAGTCATTTAGCAGACGCTCTTATCCAGAGCGACTTACAAATTGGTGCATTCACCTTATGACATCCAGTGGAACAGCCACTTTACAATAGTGCATCTAAATCTTTTAAGGGGGGGGAGGGGGGGGCAGAAGGATTGCTTTATCCTATCCTAGGTATTCCTTGAAGAGGTGGGGTTTCAGGTGTCTCCGGAAGGTGGTGATTGACTCCGCTTTCCTGGCGTCGCTTGTGGGAGTTTGTTCCACCATTGGGGTGCCAGAGCAGCGAACAGTTTTGACTGGGATGAGCGGGAACTGTACTTCCTCAGTGGTAGGGAGGCGAGCAGGCCAGAGGTGGATGAACGCAGTGCCCTTGTTTGGGTGTAGGGCCTGATCAGAGCCTGAAGGTACTGAGGTGCCGTTCCCCTCACAGCTCCGTAGGCAAGCACCATGGTCTTGTAGCGGATGCGAGCTTCAACTGGAAGCCAGTGGAGAGAGCGGAGGAGCGGGGTGACGTGAGAGAACTTGGGAAGGTTGAACACCAGACGGGCTGCGGCGTTCTGGATGAGTTGTAGGGGTTTAATGGCACAGGCAGGGAGCCCAGCCAACAGCGAGTTGCAGTAATCCAGACGGGAGATGACAAGTGCCTGGATTAGGACCTGCGCCGCTTCCTGTGTGAGGCAGGGTCATACTCTGCGGATGTTGTAGCGCATGAACCTACAGGAACGGGCCACCGCCTTGATGTTAGTTGAGAACGACAGGGTGTTGTCCAGGATCACGCCAAGGTTCTTAGCGCTCTGTGAGGAGGACACAATGGAGTTGTCAACCGTGATGGCGAGATCATGGAACGGGCAGTCCTTCCCCGGGAGGAAGAGCAGCTCCGTCTTGCCGAGGTTCAGCTTGAGGTGGTGATCCGTCATCCACACTGATATGTCTGCCAGACATGCAGAGATGCGATTCGCCACCTGGTCATCAGAAGGGGGAAAGGAGAAGATTAATTGTGTGTTGTCTGCATAGCAATGATAGGAGAGACCATGTGAGGTTATGACAGAGCCAAGTGACTTGGTGTATAGCGAGAATAGGAGAGGGCCTAGAACAGAGCCCTGGGGGACACCAGTGGTGAGAGCGCGTGGTGAGGAGACAGATTCTCGCCACGCCACCTGGTAGGAGCGACCTGTCAGGTAGGACGCAATCCAAGCGTGGGCCGCGCCGGAGATGCCCAACTCGGAGAGGGTGGAGAGGAGGATCTGATGGTTCACAGTATCGAAGGCAGCCGATAGGTCTAGAAGGATGAGAGCAGAGGAGAGAGAGTTAGCTTTAGCAGTGCGGAGCGCCTCCGTGATACAGAGAAGAGCAGTCTCAGTTGAATGACTAGTCTTGAAACCTGACTGATTTGGATCAAGAAGGTCATTCTGAGAGAGATAGCAGGAGAGCTGGCCAAGGACGGCACGTTCAAGAGTTTTGGAGAGAAAAGAAAGAAGGGATACTGGTCTGTAGTTGTTGACATCGGAGGGATCGAGTGTAGGTTTTTTCAGAAGGGGTGCAACTCTCGCTCTCTTGAAGACGGAAGGGACGTAGCCAGCGGTCAAGGATGAGTTGATGAGCGAGGTGAGGTAAGGGAGAAGGTCTCCGGAAATGGTCTGGAGAAGAGAGGAGGGGATAGGGTCAAGCGGGCAGGTTGTTGGGCGGCCGGCCGTCACAAGACGCGAGATTTCATCTGGAGAGAGAGGGGAGAAAGAGGTCAGAGCACAGGGTAGGGCAGTGTGAGCAGAACCAGCGATGTTGTTTGACTTAGCAAACGAGGATCGGATGTCGTCGACCTTCTTTTCGAAATGGTTGACGAAGTCGTCTGCAGAGAGGGAGGAGGGGGGGGGAGGGGGAGGAGGATTCAGGAGGGAGGAGAAGGTGGCAAAGAGCTTCCTAGGGTTAGAGGCAGATGCTTGGAATTTAGAGTGGTAGAAAGTGGCTTTAGCAGCAGAGACGGAAGAGGAAAATGTAGAGAGGAGGGAGTGAAAGGATGCCAGGTCCGCAGGGAGGCGAGTTTTCCTCCATTTCCGCTCGGCTGCCCGGAGCCCTGTTCTGTGAGCTCGCAATGAGTCGTCGAGCCACGGAGCGGGAGGGGAGGACCGAGCCGGCCTGGAGGATAGGGGACATAGAGAGTCAAAGGATGCAGAAAGGGAGGAGAGGAGGGTTGAGGAGGCAGAATCAGGAGATAGGTTGGAGAAGGTTTGGGCAGAGGGAAGAGATGATAGGATGGAAGAGGAGAGAGTAGCGGGGGAGAGAGAGCGAAGGTTGGGACGGCGCGATACCATCCGAGTAGGGGCAGTGTGGGAAGTGTTGGATGAGAGCGAGAGGGAAAGGGATACAAGGTAGTGGTCGGAGACTTGGAGGGGAGTTGCAATGAGGTTAGTGGAAGAACAGCATCTAGTAAAGATGAGGTGAAGCGTATTGCCTGCCTTGTGAGTAGGGGGGGAAGGTGAGAGGGTGAGGTCAAAAGAGGAGAGGAGTGGAAAGAAGGAGGCAGAGAGGAATGAGTCAAAGGTAGACGTGGGGAGGTTAAAGTCACCCAGAACTGTGAGAGGTGAGCCGTCCTCAGGAAAGGAGCTTATCAAGGCATCAAGCTCATTGATGAACTCTCCGAGGGAACCTGGAGGGCGATAAATGATAAGGATGTTAAGCTTGAAAGGGCTGGTAACTGTGACAGCATGGAATTCAAAGGAGGCGATATACAGATGGGTAAGGGGAGAAAGAGAGAATGACCACTTGGGAGAGATGAGGATCCCGGTGCCACCACCCCGCTGACCAGAAGCTCTCGGGGTGTGCGAGAACACGTGGGCAGACGAAGAGAGAGCAGTAGGAGTAGCAGTGTTATCTGTGGTGAGCCATGTTTCCGTCAGTGCCAAGAAGTCGAGGGACTGGAGGGACGCATAGGCTGAGATGAGCTCTGCCTTGTTGGCCGCAGATCGGCAGTTCCAGAGGCTACCGGAGACCTGGAACTCCACGTGGGTCGTGCGGGCTGGGACCACCAGGTTAGGGTGGCCGCGGCCACGCGGTGTGAAGCGTTTGTATGGTCTGTGCAGAGAGGAGAGAACAGGGATAGACAGACACATAGTTGACAGGCTACAGAAGAGGCTACGCTAATGCAAAGGAGATTAGAATGACAAGTGGACTACACGTCTCGAATGTTCAGAAAGTTAAGCTTACGTTGCAAAGAAAATAAAATAACAGATCTTATTGACTAAAATGATATAGTACTGCTGGCTGGTGAAGTAGGCTGGCTAGCAGTGGCTGCGTTGTTGAAAGTGAAGCTGGCTAGGTAACCTCGACAATTTCTCTAAATTTCTCTAAACTACACAATTATCTTGGATACAAGGACAGCAAAGACAACTAGCTAACACTACGCTAATCAAGTCGTTCCGTTGTAATGTAAGTTTCTACAGTGCTGCTATTCGGTAGAAGTTGGCTAGCTAGCAGTGTTAGCTAGCAGTGTTGGCTAGGTAGGAGGACGGCAGCGCGGCAGGCGAAAATAGCTGGCTAGCTAACCGATAATTACTCAAAGCTACACAATTATCTTAGATACAAAGATAGCAAAGACAACTATGTAGCTAGCTAACACTACACTAATCAAGTCGTTCCGTTGTAATGTAATCGTTTCTACAGTGCTGCTAATCGGTGGCTAGCTGGCTAGCTAGCAGGGTTGACTACGTTACGTTACGTTAGGACGAGAATACCTGGCTAGCGAACCTCAGCGAACCTCAATAACTACACAATTATCTTTGATACAAAGACGGCTATGTAGCCAGCTAAGTAGCTAGCTAAGATCAAACAAATCAAAGATAGCAAAGACAACTGTGTAGCCAGCTAACACTACACTAATCAAGTCGTTCCGTTGTAATGCACTCGTTTCTACAATGCTGCTATTCGGTGGCTAGCTGGCTAGCTAGCATTGTTGGCTACGTTGCGTTACGTTAGGACGAAAATAGCTGGCTAGCGAACCTCAATAACTACACAATTATGTTTGATACAAAGACGGCTATGTAGCTAGCTAAGATCAAACAAATCAAACCGTTGTACTGTAATGAAAATGAAAATGAAATGGTAATACTACCTGTGGAGCGAAGCTGAATGCGACTACTCCCTCCATCTCAGGGTAATGTGTGTATCAGCAGGGGCCTTTACCTCTCGGGGCAATGTGTGTATCAGCAGGGGCCTTACCTCTCAGGGTAATGTGTGTATCATCAGGAGCCTTACATCTCAGGGTAATGTGTGTATCAGGAGGGGCCTTTACCTCTCGGGGCAATGTGTGTATCAGCAGGGGCCTTACCTCTCAGGGTAATGTGTGTATCAGCAGGGGCCTTACCTCTCAGGGTAATGTGTGTATCAGCAGGGGCCTTACCTCTCAGGGTAATGTGTGTATCAGCAGGGGCCTTACCTCTCAGGGTAATGTGTGTATCAGCAGGGGCCTTACCTCTCAGGGTCATGTGTGTATCAGCAGGAGCCTTACCTCTCACGTTAATGTGTGTCAGCAGGAGCCTTACCTCTCAGGGTAATATGTGTATCAGCAGGGGCCTTACCTCTCAGGGTAATGTGTGTATCAACAGGGGCCTTACCTCTCAGGGTAATATGTGTATCAGCAGGGTCCTTACCTCTCAGGGTAATGTGTGTATCAGCAGGGGCCTTACCTCTCAGGGTAATGTGTGTATCAGCAGGAGCCTTACCTCTCAGGGTAATGTGTATATCAGCAGGGGCCTTACCTCTCAGGGTAATGTGTGTATCAGCAGGGGCCTTAACTCTCATGGCAATGTGTGTATCAGCAGGAGCCTTACCTCTCAGGGTAATGTGTATATCAGCAGGGGCCTTACCTCTCAGGGTAATGTGTGTATCAGCAGGGGCCTTTACCTCTCAGGGTAATGTGTGTATCAGCAGGGGCCTTACCTCTCAGGGTAATGTGTGTATCAGCAGGAGCCGTACCTCTCATGGTAATGTGTGTATCAACAGAGGCCTTACCTCTCAGGGTAATGTGTGTATCAGCAGGGGCCTTACCTCTCAGGGTAATGTGTGTATCAGCAGAAGCCTTACCTCGTAGGGTAATGTGTGTTTCAGCAGGGGCCTTACCTCTCAGGGTAATGTGTGCATCAGCAGGAGCCTTACCTCTCAGGGTAATGTGTGTATCAGCAGGGGCCTTAACTCTCAGGGTAATGTGTGTATCAGCAGGGGCCTTACCTCTCAGGGTAATGTGTGTATCAGCAGGGGCCTTACCTCTCAGGGTAATATGTGTATCAGGAGGGGCCTTACCTCTCAGGGTAATGTGTGTATCAGCAGGGGCCTTACCTCTCAGGGTAATGTGTGTATCAGCAGGGGCCTTTAGCTCTCAGGGTAATGTGTGTATCAGCAGGGGCCTTAACTCTCAGGGCAATGTGTGTATCAGCAGAGGCCTTAACTCTCAGGGTAATGTGTGTATCAGCAGGGGCCTTTACCTCTCAGGGTAATGTGTGTATCAGCAGGGGCCTTACCTCTCAGGGTAATGTGTGTATCAGCAGGGGCCTTACCTCTCAGGGTCATGTGTGTATCAGCAGGAGCCTTACCTCTCACGGTAATGTGTGTCAGCAGGAGCCTTACCTCTCAGGGTAATATGTGTATCAGCAGGGGCCTTACCTCTCAGGGTAATGTGTGTATCAACAGGGGCCTTACCTCTCAGGGTAATATGTGTATCAGCAGGGTCCTTACCTCTCAGGGTAATGTGTGTATCAGCAGGGGCCTTACCTCTCAGGGTAATGTGTGTATCAGCAGGGGCCTTACCTCTCAGGGTAATGTGTGTATCAGCAGGAGCCTTACCTCTCAGGTTAATGTGTGCATCAGCAGGAGCCTTACCTCTCAGGGTAATGTGTGTATCAGCAGGGGCCTTAACTCTCAGGGTAATGTGTGTATCAGCAGGGGCCTTACCTCTCAGGGTAATGTGTGTATCAGCAGGGGCCTTACCTCTCAGGGTAATGTGTGTATCAGCAGGAGCCTTACCTCTCAGGGTAATGTGTGTATCAGCAGGGGCCTTACCTCTCATGGTAATATGTGTATCAGGAGGGGCCTTACCTCTCAGGGTAATGTGTGTATCAGCAGGGGCCTTACCTCTCAGGGTAATGTGTGTATCAGCAGGGGCCTTACCTCTCAGGGTAATGTGTGTATCAGCAGGGGCCTTTAGCTCTCAGGGTAATGTGTGTATCAGCAGGGGCCTTAACTCTCAGGGCAAGGTGTGTATCAGCAGAGGCCTTAACTCTCAGGGTAATGTGTGTATCAGCAGGGGCCTTTACCTCTCAGGGTAATGTGTGTATCAGCAGGGGCCTTACCTCTCAGGGTAATGTGTGTATCAGCAGGGGCCTTACCTCTCAGGGTCATGTGTGTATCAGCAGGAGCCTTACCTCTCACGGTAATGTGTGTCAGCAGGAGCCTTACCTCTCAGGGTAATATGTGTATCAGCAGGGGCCTTACCTCTCATGGTAATGTGTGTATCAACAGGGGCCTTACCTCTCAGGGTAATATGTGTATCAGCAGGGTCCTTACCTCTCAGGGTAATGTGTGTATCAGCAGGGGCCTTACCTCTCAGGGTAATGTGTGTATCAGCAGGGGCCTTACCTCTCAGGGTAATGTGTGTATCAGCAGGAGCCTTACCTCTCAGGGTAATGTGTGTATCAGCAGGGGCCTTACCTCTCATGGTAATATGTGTATCAGGAGGGGCCTTACCTCTCAGGGTAATGTGTATATCAGCAGGGGCCTTACCTCTCAGGGTAATGTGTATATCAGCAGGGGCCTTACCTCTCAGGGTAATGTGTGTATCAGCAGAAGCCTTACCTCGTAGGGTAATGTGTGTATCAGCATGAGCCTTACCTCTCAGGGTAATGTGTGCATCAGCAGGAGCCTTACCTCTCAGGGTAATGTGTGTATCAGCAGGGGCCTTACCTCTCAGGGTAATGTGTGTATCAGCAGGGGCCTTTACCTCTCAGGGTAATGTGTGTATCAGCAGGGGCCTTACCTCTCAGGGTAATGTGTGTATCAGCAGGGGCCTTACCTCTCAGGGTCATGTGTGTATCAGCAGGAGCCTTACCTCTCACGGTAATGTGTGTCAGCAGGAGCCTTACCTCTCAGGGTAATATGTGTATCAGCAGGGGCCTTACCTCTCAGGGTAATGTGTGTATCAGCAGGGGCCTTTACCTCTCAGGGTAATGTGTGTATCAGCAGGGGCCTTACCTCTCAGGGTAATGTGTGTATCAGCAGGGGCCTTACCTCTCAGGGTCATGTGTGTATCAGCAGGAGCCTTACCTCTCACAGTAATGTGTGTCAGCAGGAGCCTTACCTCTCAGGGTAATATGTGTATCAGCAGGGGCCTTACCTCTCAGGGTAATGTGTGTATCAACAGGGGCCTTACCTCTCAGGGTAATATGTGTATCAGCAGGGTCCTTACCTCTCAGGGTAATGTGTGTATCAGCAGGGGCCTTACCTCTCAGGGTAATGTGTGTATCAGCAGGGGCCTTACCTCTCAGGGTAATGTGTGTATCAGCAGGAGCCTTACCTCTCAGGGTAATGTGTGTATCAGCAGGGGCCTTACCTCTCATGGTAATATGTGTATCAGCAGGGGCCTTACCTCTCAGGGTAATGTGTGTATCAGCAGAAGCCTTACCTCGTAGGGTAATGTGTGTATCAGCAGGAGCCTTACCTCTCAGGGTAATGTGTGCATCAGCAGGAGCCTTACCTCTCAGGGTAATGTGTGCATCAGCAGGGGCCTTACCTCTCAGGGTAATGTGTGTATCAGCAGAAGCCTTACCTCGTAAGGTAATGTGTGTATCAGCAGGAGCCTTACCTCTCAGGGTAATGTGTGCATCAGCAGGAGCCTTACCACTCAGGGTAATGTGTGTATCAGCAGGGGCCTTACCTCTCAGGGTAATGTGTGTATCAGCAGGGGCCTTTACCTCTCAGGGTAATGTGTGTATCAGCAGGGGCCTTTCCTCTCAGGGTAATGTGTGTATCAGCAGGGGCCTTACCTCTCAGGGTCATGTGTGTATCAGCAGGAGCCTTACCTCTCACGGTAATGTGTGTCAGCAGGAGCCTTACCTCTCAGGGTAATATGTGTATCAGCAGGGGCCTTACCTCTCAGGGTAATGTGTGTATCAGCAGGGGCCTTTACCTCTCAGGGTAATGTGTGTATCAGCAGGGGCCTTACCTCTCAGGGTAATGTGTGTATCAGCAGGGGCCTTACCTCTCAGGGTCATGTGTGTATCAGCAGGAGCCTTACCTCTCACGGTAATGTGTGTCAGCAGGAGCCTTACCTCTCAGGGTAATATGTGTATCAGCAGGGGCCTTACCTCTCAGGGTAATGTGTGTATCAACAGGGGCCTTACCTCTCAGGGTAATATGTGTATCAGCAGGGTCCTTACCTCTCAGGGTAATGTGTGTATCAGCAGGGGCCTTACCTCTCAGGGTAATGTGTGTATCAGCAGGGGCCTTACCTCTCAGGGTAATGTGTGTATCAGCAGGAGCCTTACCTCTCAGGGTAATGTGTGTATCAGCAGGGGCCTTACCTCTCATGGTAATATGTGTATCAGGAGGGGCCTTACCTCTCAGGGTAATGTGTATATCAGCAGGGGCCTTACCTCTCAGGGTAATGTGTGTATCAGCAGAAGCCTTACCTCGTAGGGTAATGTGTGTATCAGCAGGAGCCTTACCTCTCAGGGTAATGTGTGCATCAGCAGGAGCCTTACCTATCAGGGTAATGTGTGTATCAGCAGGGGCCTTACCTCTCAGGGTAATGTGTGTATCAGCAGGGGCCTTACCTCTCAGGGTAATGTGTGTATCAGCAGGGTCCTTACCTCTCAGGGTAATGTGTGTATCAGCAGGGACCTTACCTCTCAGGGTAATGTGTGTATCAGCAGGGGCCTTACCTCTCAGGGTAATGTGTGTATCAGCAGGAGCCTTACCTCTCAGGGTAATGTGTGTATCAGCAGGGGCCTTACCTCTCAGGGTAATGTGTGTATCAGCAGGGGCCTTACCTCTCAGGGTCATGTGTGTATCAGCAGGAGCCTTACCTCTCACGGTAATGTGTGTCAGCAGGAGCTTTACCTCTCAGGGTAATATGTGTATCAGCAGGGGCCTTACCTCTCAGGGTAATGTGTGTATCAACAGGGGTCTTACCTCTCAGGGTAATATGTGTATCAGCAGGGTCCTTACCTCTCAGGGTAATGTGTGTATCAGCAGGGGCCTTACCTCTCAGGGTAATGTGTGTATCAGCAGGGGCCTTACCTCTCAGGGTAATGTGTGTATCAGCAGGAGCCTTACCTCTCAGGGTAATGTGTGTATCAGCAGGGGCCTTACCTCTCATGGTAATATGTGTATCAGGAGGGGCCTTACCTCTCAGGGTAATGTGTGTATCAGCAGGGGCCTTACCTCTCAGGGTAATGTGTGTATCAGCAGGGGCCTTACCTCTCAGGGTAATGTGTGTATCAGCAGGGGCCTTTAGCTCTCAGGGTAATGTGTGTATCAGCAGGGGCCTTAACTCTCAGGGCAATGTGTGTATCAGCAGAGGCCTTAACTCTCAGGGTAATGTGTGTATCAGCAGGGGCCTTTACCTCTCAGGGTAATGTGTGTATCAGCAGGGGCCTTACCTCTCAGGGTAATGTGTGTATCAGCAGGGGCCTTACCTCTCAGGGTCATGTGTGTATCAGCAGGAGCCTTACCTCTCACGGTAATGTGTGTCAGCAGGAGCCTTACCTCTCAGGGTAATATGTGTATCAGCAGGAGCCATGCCTCTCAGGGTAATGTGTGTTTCAGCAGGGGCCTTACCTCTCAGGGTAATGTGTGTATCAGCAGGGGCCTTACCTCTCAGGGTAATGTGTGTATCAGCAGGAGCCGTACCTCTCATGGTAATGTGTGTATCATCAGAGGCCTTACCTCTCAGGGTAATGTGTGTATCAGCAGGAGCCTTACCTCTCAGGGTAATGTGTGTATCAGCAGGGGCCTTACCTCTCATGGTAATATGTGTATCAGGAGGGGCCTTACCTCTCAGGGTAATGTGTGTATCAGCAGGGGCCTTACCTCTCAGGGTAATGTGTGTATCAGCAGGGGCCTTACCTCTCAGGGTAATGTGTGTATCAGCAGGGGCCTTTAGCTCTCAGGGTAATGTGTGTATCAGCAGGGGCCTTAACTCTCAGGGCAATGTGTGTATCAGCAGAGGCCTTAACTCTCAGGGTAATGTGTGTATCAGCAGGGGCCTTTACCTCTCAGGGTAATGTGTGTATCAGCAGGGGCCTTACCTCTCAGGGTAATGTGTGTATCAGCAGGGGCCTTACCTCTCAGGGTCATGTGTGTATCAGCAGGAGCCTTACCTCTCACGGTAATGTGTGTCAGCAGGAGCCTTACCTCTCAGGGTAATATGTGTATCAGCAGGAGCCATGCCTCTCAGGGTAATGTGTGTTTCAGCAGGGGCCTTACCTCTCAGGGTAATGTGTGTATCAGCAGGGGCCTTACCTCTCAGGGTAATGTGTGTATCAGCAGGAGCCGTACCTCTCATGGTAATGTGTGTATCATCAGAGGCCTTACCTCTCAGGGTAATGTGTGTATCAGCAGGGGCCTTACCTCTCAGGGTAATGTGTGTATCAGCAGGGGCCTTTACCTCTCAGGGTAATGTGTGTATCAGCAGGGGCCTTACCTCTCAGGGTAATGTGTGTATCAGCAGGGGCCTTACCTCTCAGGGTCATGTGTGTATCAGCAGGAGCCTTACCTCTCACGGTAATGTGTGTCAGCAGGAGCCTTACCTCTCAGGGTAATATGTGTATGATCAGGGGCCTTACCTCTCAGGGTAATGTGTGTATCAGCAGGGGCCTTTACCTCTCAGGGTAATGTGTGTATCAGCAGGGGCCTTACCTCTCAGGGTAATGTGTGTATCAGCAGGGGCCTTACCTCTCAGGGTCATGTGTGTATCAGCAGGAGCCTTACCTCTCACGGTAATGTGTGTCAGCAGGAGCCTTACCTCTCAGGGTAATATGTGTATCAGCAGGGGCCTTACCTCTCAGGGTAATGTGTGTATCAACAGGGGCCTTACCTCTCAGGGTAATATGTGTATCAGCATGGTCCTTACCTCTCAGGGTAATGTGTGTATCAGCAGGGGCCTTACCTCTCAGGGTAATGTGTGTATCAGCAGGGGCCTTACCTCTCAGGGTAATGTGTGTATCAGCAGGAGCCTTACCTCTCAGGGTAATGTGTGTATCAGCAGGGGCCTTACCTCTCATGGTAATATGTGTATCAGGAGGGGCCTTACCTCTCAGGGTAATGTGTATATCAGCAGGGGCCTTACCTCTCAGGGTAATGTGTGTATCAGCAGAAGCCTTACCTCGTAGGGTAATGTGTGTATCAGCAGGAGCCTTACCTCTCAGGGTAATGTGTGCATCAGCAGGAGCCTTACCTCTCAGGGTAATGTGTGTATCAGCAGGGGCCTTACCTCTCAGGGTAATGTGTGTATCAGCAGGGGCCTTACCTCTCAGGGTAATGTGTGTATCAGCAGGGGCCTTACCTCTCATGGTAATATGTGTATCAGGAGGGGCCTTACCTCTCAGGGTAATGTGTGTATCAGCAGGGGCCTTACCTCTCAGGGTAATGTGTGTATCAGCAGGGGCCTTACCTCTCAGGGTAATGTGTGTATCAGCAGGGGCCTTTAGCTCTCAGGGTAATGTGTGTATCAGCAGGGGCCTTAACTCTCAGGGCAATGTGTGTATCAGCAGAGGCCTTAACTCTCAGGGTAATGTGTGTATCAGCAGGGGCCTTTACCTCTCAGGGTAATGTGTGTATCAGCAGGGGCCTTACCTCTCAGGGTAATGTGTGTATCAGCAGGGGCCTTACCTCTCAGGGTCATGTGTGTATCAGCAGGAGCCTTACCTCTCACGGTAATGTGTGTCAGCAGGAGCCTTACCTCTCAGGGTAATATGTGTATCAGCAGGAGCCATGCCTCTCAGGGTAATGTGTGTTTCAGCAGGGGCCTTACCTCTCAGGGTAATGTGTGTATCAGCAGGGGCCTTACCTCTCAGGGTAATGTGTGTATCAGCAGGAGCCGTACCTCTCATGGTAATGTGTGTATCATCAGAGGCCTTACCTCTCAGGGTAATGTGTGTATCAGCAGGGGCCTTACCTCTCAGGGTAATGTGTGTATCAGCAGGAGCCTTACCTCGTAGGGTAATGTGTGTATCAGCAGGAGCCTTACCTCTCAGGGTAATGTGTGCATCAGCAGGAGCCTTACCTCTCAGGGTAATGTGTGTTTCAGCAGGGGCCTTAACTCTCAGGGTAATGTGTGTATCAGCAGGGGCCTTACCTCTCAGGGTAATGTGTGTATCAGCAGGGGCCTTACCTCTCAGGGTAATGTGTGTATCAGCAGGGGCCTTACCTCTCAGGGTAATGTGTGTATCAGCAGGGGCCTTACCTCTCAGGGTAATGTGTGTATCAGCAGGAGCCTTACTTCTCAGGGTAATGTGTGCATCAGCAGGGGTCTTACCTCTCAGGGTAATGTGTGTATCAGCAGGGGCCTTACCTCTCAGGGTAATGTGTGTATCAGCAGGGGCCTTACCTCTCAGGGTAATGTGTGTATCAGCAGGGGCCTTAACTCTCAGGATAATGTGTGTATCAGCAGGGGCCTTAACTCTCAGGGTAATGTGTGTATCAGAAGAGGCCTTTACCTCTCAGGGTAATGTGTGTTTCAGCAGTGGCCTTACCTCTCAGGGTAATGTGTGTATCAGCAGGAGCCATGCCTCTCAGGGTAATGTGTGTTTCAGCAGGGGCCTTACCTCTCAGGGTAATGTGTGTATCAGCAGGGGCCTTACCTCTCAGGGTAATGTGTGTATCAGCAGGAGCCGTACCTCTCATGGTAATGTTTGTATCATCAGAGGCCTTACCTCTCAGGGTAATGTGTGTATCAGCAGGGGCCTTACCTCTCAGGGTAATGTGTGTATCAGTAGGAGCCTTACCTCTTAGGGTAATGTGTGTATCAGCAGGACCCTTACCTCTCAGGGTAATGTGTGTATCAGCAGGGGCCTTAACTCTCAGGTTAATGTGTGTATCAGCAGGAGCCTTACCTCTCAGGGTAATGTGTGTATCAGCAGGGGCCTTAACTCTCAGGGTAATATGTGTATCAGCAGGGGCCTTACCTCTCAGGGTAATGTGTGCATCAGCAGGAGCCTTACCTCTCAGGGTAATATGTGTATCAGCAGGGGCCTTACCTCTCTTGGTCATGTGTGTATCAGCAGGGGCCTTACCTCTCAGGGTGATGTGTGTATCAGCAGGGGCCTTACCTCTCAGGGTAATGTGTGTATCAGCAGGGGCCTTACCTCTCAGGGTAATGTGTGCATCAGCAGGAGCCTTACCTCTCAGGGTAATGTGTGTATCAGCAGGGGCCTTAACTCTCAGGGTACTGTGTGTATCAGCAGGAGCCTTACCTCTCAGGGTAATGTGTGTATCAGCAGGGGCCTTACCTCTCAGGGTAATGTGTGTATCAGCAGGGGCCTTACCTCTCAGGGTAATATGTGTATCAGCAGGGGCCTTACCTCTCAGGGTAATGTGTGTATCAGCAGGGGCCTTACCTCTCAGGGTAATGTGTGTATCAGCAGGAGCCTTACATCTCAGGGTAATGTGTGTATCAGCAGGGGCCTTACCTCTCATGGTAATGTGTGTATCAGGAGGGGCGTTACCTCTCAGGGCAATTTGTGTATCAGCAGGGGCCTTACCTCTCAGGGTAATGTGTGTATCAGCAGGGGCCTTTACCTCTCAGGGTAATGTGTGTTTCAGCAGGGGCCTTACCTCTCAGGGTAATGTGTGTATCAGCAGGGGCCTTAGCTCTCAGGGTAATGTGTGTATCAGCAGAGGCCTTTACCTCTCAGGGTAATGTGTGTATCAGCAGGGGCCTTACCTCTCAGGGTAATGTGTGTATCAGCAGGAGCCTTACATCTCAGGGTAATGTGTGTATCAGCAGGGGCCTTTACGTCTCGGGGCAATGTGTGTATCAGCAGGGGCCTTACCTCTCAGGGTAATGTGTGTATCATCAGGAGCCTTACATCTCAGGTTAATGTGTGTATCAGCAGGAGCCTTACCTCTCAGGGTAATGTGTGTATCAGCAGGGGCCTTACCTCTCATGGTAATATGTGTATCAGGAGGGGCCTTACCTCTCAGGGTAATGTGTGTATCAGCAGGGGCCTTACCTCTCAGGGTAATGTGTGTATCAGCAGGGGCCTTACCTCTCAGGGTAATGTGTGTATCAGCAGGGGCCTTTAGCTCTCAGGGTAATGTGTGTATCAGCAGGGGCCTTAACTCTCAGGGCAATGTGTGTATCAGCAGAGGCCTTAACTCTCAGGGTAATGTGTGTATCAGCAGGGGCCTTTTCCTCTCAGGGTAATGTGTGTATCAGCAGGGGCCTTACCTCTCAGGGTAATGTGTGTATCAGCAGGGGCCTTACCTCTCAGGGTCATGTGTGTATCAGCAGGAGCCTTACCTCTCACGGTAATGTGTGTCAGCAGGAGCCTTACCTCTCAGGGTAATATGTGTATCAGCAGGAGCCATGCCTCTCAGGGTAATGTGTGTTTCAGCAGGGGCCTTACCTCTCAGGGTAATGTGTGTATCAGCAGGGGCCTTACCTCTCAGGGTAATGTGTGTATCAGCAGGAGCCTTACCTCTCATGGTAATGTGTGTTTCAGCAGAGGCCTTACCTCTCAGGGTAATGTGTGTATCAGGAGGGGCCTTACCTCTCAGGGTAATGTGTGTATCAGCAGGGGACTTAACTCTCAGGGTAATGTGTGTATCAGCAGGGGCCTTAACTCTCAGGGTAATGTGTGTATCAGCAGGGGCCTTTACCTCTCAGGGTAATGTGTGTATCAGCAGGGGCCTTAACTCTCAGGGCAATGTGTGTATCAGCAGAGGCCTTAACTCTCAGGGTAATGTGTGTATCAGCAGGGGCCTTTACCTCTCAGGGTAATGTGTGTATCAGCAGGGGCCTTACCTCTCAGGGTAATGTGTGTATCAGCAGGAGCCGTACCTCTCAGGGTAATGTGTGTATCAGCAGGGGCCTTACCTCTCAGGGTAATGTGTGTATCAGCAGGGGCCTTACCTCTCAGGGTAATATGTGTATCAGCAGGGGCCTTACCTCTCAGGGTAATGTGTGTATCAGCAGGGGCCTTACCTCTCAGGTTAATGTGTGTATCAGCAGGAGCCTTACCTCTCAGGGTAATGTGTGTATCAGCAGGGGCCTTACCTCTCATGGTAATATGTGTATCAGGAGGGGCCTTACCTCTCAGGGTAATGTGTGTATCAGCAGGGGCCTTACCTCTCAGGGTAATGTGTGTATCAGCAGGGGCCTTAACTCTCAGGGTAATGTGTGTATCAGCAGGGGCCTTTACCTCTCAGGGTAATGTGTGTATCAGCAGGGGACTTAACTCTCAGGGCAATGTGTGTATCAGCAGAGGCCTTAACTCTCAGGGTAATGTGTGTATCAGCAGGGGCCTTTACCTCTCAGGGTAATGTGTGTATCAGCAGGGGCCTTACCTCTCAGGGTAATGTGTGTATCAGCAGGGGCCTTACCTCTCAGGGTAATGTGTGTATCAGCAGGGGCCTTACCTCTCAGGGTAATGTGTGTATCAGCAGGGGCCTTACCTCTCAGGGTAATGTGTGTATCAGCAGGAGCCTTACCTCTCAGGGTAATGTGTGTATCAGCAGGGGCCTTACCTCTCATGGTAATATGTGTATCAGCAGGGGCCTTACCTCTCAGGGTAATGTGTGTATCAGCAGAAGCCTTACCTCGTAGGGTAATGTGTGTATCAGCAGGAGCCTTACCTCTCAGGGTAATGTGTGCATCAGCAGGAGCCTTACCTCTCAGGGTAATGTGTGTATCAGCAGGGGCCTTACCTCTCAGGGTAATGTGTGTATCAGCAGAAGCCTTACCTCGTAGGGTAATGTGTGTATCAGCAGGAGCCTTACCTCTCAGGGTAATGTGTGCATCAGCAGGAGCCTTACCACTCAGGGTAATGTGTGTATCAGCAGGGGCCTTACCTCTCAGGGTAATGTGTGTATCAGCAGGGGCCTTTACCTCTCAGGGTAATGTGTGTATCAGCAGGGGCCTTTCCTCTCAGGGTAATGTGTGTATCAGCAGGGGCCTTACCTCTCAGGGTCATGTGTGTATCAGCAGGAGCCTTACCTCTCACGGTAATGTGTGTCAGCAGGAGCCTTACCTCTCAGGGTAATGTGTGTATCAGCAGGGGCCTTACCTCTCAGGGTAATGTGTGTATCAGCAGGGGCCTTTACCTCTCAGGGTAATGTGTGTATCAGCAGGGGCCTTACCTCTCAGGGTAATGTGTGTATCAGCAGGGGCCTTACCTCTCAGGGTCATGTGTGTATCAGCAGGAGCCTTACCTCTCACGGTAATGTGTGTCAGCAGGAGCCTTACCTCTCAGGGTAATATGTGTATCAGCAGGGGCCTTACCTCTCAGGGTAATGTGTGTATCAACAGGGGCCTTACCTCTCAGGGTAATATGTGTATCAGCAGGGTCCTTACCTCTCAGGGTAATGTGTGTATCAGCAGGGGCCTTACCTCTCAGGGTAATGTGTGTATCAGCAGGGGCCTTACCTCTCAGGGTAATGTGTGTATCAGCAGGAGCCTTACCTCTCAGGGTAATGTGTGTATCAGCAGGGGCCTTACCTCTCATGGTAATATGTGTATCAGGAGGGGCCTTACCTCTCAGGGTAATGTGTATATCAGCAGGGGCCTTACCTCTCAGGGTAATGTGTGTATCAGCAGAAGCCTTACCTCGTAGGGTAATGTGTGTATCAGCAGGAGCCTTACCTCTCAGGGTAATGTGTGCATCAGCAGGAGCCTTACCTATCAGGGTAATGTGTGTATCAGCAGGGGCCTTACCTCTCAGGGTAATGTGTGTATCAGCAGGGGCCTTACCTCTCAGGGTAATGTGTGTATCAGCAGGGTCCTTACCTCTCAGGGTAATGTGTGTATCAGCAGGGACCTTACCTCTCAGGGTAATGTGTGTATCAGCAGGGGCCTTACCTCTCAGGGTAATGTGTGTATCAGCAGGAGCCTTACCTCTCAGGGTAATGTGTGTATCAGCAGGGGCCTTACCTCTCAGGGTAATGTGTGTATCAGCAGGGGCCTTACCTCTCAGGGTCATGTGTGTATCAGCAGGAGCCTTACCTCTCACGGTAATGTGTGTCAGCAGGAGCTTTACCTCTCAGGGTAATATGTGTATCAGCAGGGGCCTTACCTCTCAGGGTAATGTGTGTATCAACAGGGGTCTTACCTCTCAGGGTAATATTTGTATCAGCAGGGTCCTTACCTCTCAGGGTAATGTGTGTATCAGCAGGGGCCTTACCTCTCAGGGTAATGTGTGTATCAGCAGGGGCCTTACCTCTCAGGGTAATGTGTGTATCAGCAGGAGCCTTACCTCTCAGGGTAATGTGTGTATCAGCAGGGGCCTTACCTCTCATGGTAATATGTGTATTAGGAGGGGCCTTACCTCTCAGGGTAATGTGTGTATCAGCAGCGGCCTTACCTCTCAGGGTAATGTGTGTATCAGCAGGGGCCTTACCTCTCAGGGTAATGTGTGTATCAGCAGGGGCCTTTAGCTCTCAGGGTAATGTGTGTATCAGCAGGGGCCTTAACTCTCAGGGCAATGTGTGTATCAGCAGAGGCCTTAACTCTCAGGGTAATGTGTGTATCAGCAGGGGCCTTACCTCTCAGGGTAATGTGTGTATCAGCAGGGGCCTTACCTCTCAGGGTCATGTGTGTATCAGCAGGAGCCTTACCTCTCACGGTAATGTGTGTCAGCAGGAGCCTTACCTCTCAGGGTAATATGTGTATCAGCAGGAGCCATGCCTCTCAGGGTAATGTGTGTTTCAGCAGGGGCCTTACCTCTCAGGGTAATGTGTGTATCAGCAGGGGCCTTACCTCTCAGGGTAATGTGTGTATCAGCAGGAGCCGTACCTCTCATGGTAATGTGTGTATCATCAGAGGCCTTACCTCTCAGGGTAATGTGTGTATCAGCAGGGGCCTTACCTCTCAGGGTAATGTGTGTATCAGCAGGGGCCTTTACCTCTCAGGGTAATGTGTGTATCAGCAGGGGCCTTACCTCTCAGGGTAATGTGTGTATCAGCAGGGGCCTTACCTCTCAGGGTCATGTGTGTATCAGCAGGAGCCTTACCTCTCACGGTAATGTGTGTCAGCAGGAGCCTTACCTCTCAGGGTAATATGTGTATCAGCAGGGGCCTTACCTCTCAGGGTAATGTGTGTATCAGCAGGGGCCTTTACCTCTCAGGGTAATGTGTG
Organism: Salvelinus fontinalis; assembly: GCF_029448725.1. Lineage (NCBI taxonomy): Eukaryota > Metazoa > Chordata > Actinopteri > Salmoniformes > Salmonidae > Salvelinus > Salvelinus fontinalis. The sequence goes on from NC_074685.1 coordinate 14,882,684, forward strand.
TATCAGCAGGGGCCTTACCTCTCAGGGTAATGTGTGTATCAGCAGGGGCCTTACCTCTCAGGGTCATGTGTGTATCAGCAGGAGCCTTACCTCTCACGGTAATGTGTGTCAGCAGGAGCCTTACCTCTCAGGGTAATATGTGTATCAGCAGGGGCCTTACCTCTCAGGGTAATGTGTGTATCAACAGGGGCCTTACCTCTCAGGGTAATATGTGTATCAGCAGGGTCCTTACCTCTCAGGGTAATGTGTGTATCAGCAGGGGCCTTACCTCTCAGGGTAATGTGTGTATCAGCAGGGGCCTTACCTCTCAGGGTAATGTGTGTATCAGCAGGAGCCTTACCTCTCAGGGTAATGTGTGTATCAGCAGGGGCCTTACCTCTCATGGTAATATGTGTATCAGGAGGGGCCTTACCTCTCAGGGTAATGTGTATATCAGCAGGGGCCTTACCTCTCAGGGTAATGTGTGTATCAGCAGAAGCCTTACCTCGTAGGGTAATGTGTGTATCAGCAGGAGCCTTACCTCTCAGGGTAATGTGTGCATCAGCAGGAGCCTTACCTCTCAGGGTAATGTGTGTATCAGCAGGGGCCTTACCTCTCAGGGTAATGTGTGTATCAGCAGGGGCCTTACCTCTCAGGGTAATGTGTGTATCAGCAGGGGCCTTACCTCTCATGGTAATATGTGTATCAGGAGGGGCCTTACCTCTCAGGGTAATGTGTGTATCAGCAGGGGCCTTTAGCTCTCAGGGTAATGTGTGTATCAGCAGGGGCCTTAACTCTCAGGGCAATGTGTGTATCAGCAGGGGCCTTTACCTCTCAGGGTAATGTGTGTATCAGCAGGGGCCTTACCTCTCAGGGTAATGTGTGTATCAGCAGGGGCCTTACCTCTCAGGGTAATGTGTGTATCAGCAGGGGCCTTACCTCTCAGGGTAATGTGTGTATCAGCAGGGGCCTTACCTCTCAGGGTAATGTGTGTATCAGCAGGGGCCTTTAGCTCTCAGGGTAATGTGTGTATCAGCAGGGGCCTTAACTCTCAGGGCAATGTGTGTATCAGCAGAGGCCTTAACTCTCAGGGTAATGTGTGTATCAGCAGGGGCCTTTACCTCTCAGGGTAATGTGTGTATCAGCAGGGGCCTTACCTCTCAGGGTAATGTGTGTATCAGCAGGGGCCTTACCTCTCAGGGTCATGTGTGTATCAGCAGGAGCCTTACCTCTCACGGTAATGTGTGTCAGCAGGAGCCTTACCTCTCAGGGTAATATGTGTATCAGCAGGAGCCATGCCTCTCAGGGTAATGTGTGTTTCAGCAGGGGCCTTACCTCTCAGGGTAATGTGTGTATCAGCAGGGGCCTTACCTCTCAGGGTAATGTGTGTATCAGCAGGAGCCGTACCTCTCATGGTAATGTGTGTATCATCAGAGGCCTTACCTCTCAGGGTAATGTGTGTATCAGCAGGGGCCTTACCTCTCAGGGTAATGTGTGTATCAGCAGGAGCCTTACCTCGTAGGGTAATGTGTGTATCAGCAGGAGCCTTACCTCTCAGGGTAATGTGTGCATCAGCAGGAGCCTTACCTCTCAGGGTAATGTGTGTTTCAGCAGGGGCCTTAACTCTCAGGGTAATGTGTGTATCAGCAGGGGCCTTACCTCTCAGGGTAATGTGTGTATCAGCAGGGGCCTTACCTCTCAGGGTAATGTGTGTATCAGCAGGGGCCTTACCTCTCAGGGTAATGTGTGTATCAGCAGGGGCCTTACCTCTCAGGGTAATGTGTGTATCAGCAGGAGCCTTACTTCTCAGGGTAATGTGTGTATCAGCAGGGGTCTTACCTCTCAGGGTAATGTGTGTATCAGCAGGGGCCTTACCTCTCAGGGTAATGTGTGTATCAGCAGGGGCCTTACCTCTCAGGGTAATGTGTGTATCAGCAGGGGCCTTAACTCTCAGGATAATGTGTGTATCAGCAGGGGCCTTAACTCTCAGGGTAATGTGTGTATCAGAAGAGGCCTTTACCTCTCAGGGTAATGTGTGTTTCAGCAGTGGCCTTACCTCTCAGGGTAATGTGTGTATCAGCAGGAGCCATGCCTCTCAGGGTAATGTGTGTTTCAGCAGGGGCCTTACCTCTCAGGGTAATGTGTGTATCAGCAGGGGCCTTACCTCTCAGGGTAATGTGTGTATCAGCAGGAGCCGTACCTCTCATGGTAATGTTTGTATCATCAGAGGCCTTACCTCTCAGGGTAATGTGTGTATCAGCAGGGGCCTTACCTCTCAGGGTAATGTGTGTATCAGTAGGAGCCTTACCTCTTATGGTAATGTGTGTATCAGCAGGACCCTTACCTCTCAGGGTAATGTGTGTATCAGCAGGGGCCTTAACTCTCAGGTTAATGTGTGTATCAGCAGGAGCCTTACCTCTCAGGGTAATGTGTGTATCAGCAGGGGCCTTAACTCTCAGGGTAATATGTGTATCAGCAGGGGCCTTACCTCTCAGGGTAATGTGTGCATCAGCAGGAGCCTTACCTCTCAGGGTAATATGTGTATCAGCAGGGGCCTTACCTCTCTTGGTCATGTGTGTATCAGCAGGGGCCTTACCTCTCAGGGTGATGTGTGTATCAGCAGGGGCCTTACCTCTCAGGGTAATGTGTGTATCAGCAGGGGCCTTACCTCTCAGGGTAATGTGTGCATCAGCAGGAGCCTTACCTCTCAGGGTAATGTGTGTATCAGCAGGGGCCTTAACTCTCAGGGTACTGTGTGTATCAGCAGGAGCCTTACCTCTCAGGGTAATGTGTGTATCAGCAGGGGCCTTACCTCTCAGGGTAATGTGTGTATCAGCAGGGGCCTTACCTCTCAGGGTAATATGTGTATCAGCAGGGGCCTTACCTCTCAGGGTAATGTGTGTATCAGCAGGGGCCTTACCTCTCAGGGTAATGTGTGTATCAGCAGGAGCCTTACATCTCAGGGTAATGTGTGTATCAGCAGGGGCCTTACCTCTCATGGTAATGTGTGTATCAGGAGGGGCGTTACCTCTCAGGGCAATTTGTGTATCAGCAGGGGCCTTACCTCTCAGGGTAATGTGTGTATCAGCAGGGGCCTTTACCTCTCAGGGTAATGTGTGTTTCAGCAGGGGCCTTACCTCTCAGGGTAATGTGTGTATCAGCAGGGGCCTTAGCTCTCAGGGTAATGTGTGTATCAGCAGAGGCCTTTACCTCTCAGGGTAATGTGTGTATCAGCAGGGGCCTTACCTCTCAGGGTAATGTGTGTATCAGCAGGAGCCTTACATCTCAGGGTAATGTGTGTATCAGCAGGGGCCTTTACGTCTCGGGGCAATGTGTGTATCAGCAGGGGCCTTACCTCTCAGGGTAATGTGTGTATCATCAGGAGCCTTACATCTCAGGTTAATGTGTGTATCAGCAGGAGCCTTACCTCTCATGGTAATATGTGTATCAGGAGGGGCCTTACCTCTCAGGGTAATGTGTGTATCAGCAGGGGCCTTACCTCTCAGGGTAATGTGTGTATCAGCAGGGGCCTTACCTCTCAGGGTAATGTGTGTATCAGCAGGGGCCTTTAGCTCTCAGGGTAATGTGTGTATCAGCAGGGGCCTTAACTCTCAGGGCAATGTGTGTATCAGCAGAGGCCTTAACTCTCAGGGTAATGTGTGTATCAGCAGGGGCCTTTTCCTCTCAGGGTAATGTGTGTATCAGCAGGGGCCTTACCTCTCAGGGTAATGTGTGTATCAGCAGGGGCCTTACCTCTCAGGGTCATGTGTGTATCAGCAGGAGCCTTACCTCTCACGGTAATGTGTGTCAGCAGGAGCCTTACCTCTCAGGGTAATATGTGTATCAGCAGGAGCCATGCCTCTCAGGGTAATGTGTGTTTCAGCAGGGGCCTTACCTCTCAGGGTAATGTGTGTATCAGCAGGGGCCTTACCTCTCAGGGTAATGTGTGTATCAGCAGGAGCCTTACCTCTCATGGTAATGTGTGTATCATCAGAGGCCTTACCTCTCAGGGTAATGTGTGTATCAGGAGGGGCCTTACCTCTCAGGGTAATGTGTGTATCAGCAGGGGACTTAACTCTCAGGGTAATGTGTGTATCAGCAGGGGCCTTAACTCTCAGGGTAATGTGTGTATCAGCAGGGGCCTTTACCTCTCAGGGTAATGTGTGTATCAGCAGGGGCCTTAACTCTCAGGGCAATGTGTGTATCAGCAGAGGCCTTAAATCTCAGGGTAATGTGTGTATCAGCAGGGGCCTTTACCTCTCAGGGTAATGTGTGTATCAGCAGGGGCCTTACCTCTCAGGGTAATGTGTGTATCAGCAGGAGCCGTACCTCTCAGGGTAATGTGTGTATCAGCAGGGGCCTTACCTCTCAGGGTAATGTGTGTATCAGCAGGGGCCTTACCTCTCAGGGTAATATGTGTATCAGCAGGGGCCTTACCTCTCAGGGTAATGTGTGTATCAGCAGGGGCCTTACCTCTCAGGTTAATGTGTGTATCAGCAGGAGCCTTACCTCTCAGGGTAATGTGTGTATCAGCAGGGGCCTTACCTCTCATGGTAATATGTGTATCAGGAGGGGCCTTACCTCTCAGGGTAATGTGTGTATCAGCAGGGGCCTTACCTCTCAGGGTAATGTGTGTATCAGCAGGGGCCTTAACTCTCAGGGTAATGTGTGTATCAGCAGGGGCCTTTACCTCTCAGGGTAATGTGTGTATCAGCAGGGGCCTTAACTCTCAGGGCAATGTGTGTATCAGCAGAGGCCTTAACTCTCAGGGTAATGTGTGTATCAGCAGGGGCCTTTACCTCTCAGGGTAATGTGTGTATCAGCAGGGGCCTTACCTCTCAGGGTAATGTGTGTATCAGCAGGGGCCTTACCTCTCAGGGTAATGTGTGTATCAGCAGGGGCCTTACCTCTCAGGGTAATGTGTGTATCAGCAGGGGCCTTCCCTCTCAGGGTAATGTGTGTATCAGCAGGGGCCTTAACTCTCAGGGTAATGTGTGTATCAGAAGAGGCCTTTACCTCTCAGGGTAATGTGTGTTTCAGCAGTGGCCTTACCTCTCGGGGTAATGTGTGTATCAGCAGGATCCATGCCTCTCACTGTAATGTGTGTTTCAGCAGGGGCCTTACCTCTCAGGGTAATGTGTGTATCAGCAGGGGCCTTACCTCTCAGGGTAATGTGTGTATCAGCAGGAGCCGTACCTCTCATGGTAATGTGTGTATCATCAGAGGCTTTACCTCTCAGGGTAATGTGTGTATCAGCAGGGGCCTTACCTCTCAAGGTAATGTGTGTATCAGCAGGAGCCTTACCTCGTAGGGTAATGTGTGTATCAGCAGGAGCCTTACCTCTCAGGGTAATGTATGCATCAGCAGGAGCCTTACCTCTCAGGGTAATGTGTGTATCAGAAGGGGCCTTAACTCTCAGGGTAATGTGTGTATCAGCAGGGGCCTTACCTCTCAGGGTAATGTGTGTATCAGCAGGGGCCTTACCTCTCAGGGTAATGTGTGTATCAGCAGGAGCCTTACCTCTCAGGGTAATGTGTGTATCAGCAGGGGCCTTACCTCTCAGGGTAATGTGTGTATCAGCAGGAGCCTTACCTCTCAGGGTAATGTGTGCATCAGCAGGGGTCTTACCTCTCAGGGTAATGTGTGTATCAGCAGGGGCCTTACCTCTCAGGGTAATGTGTGTATCAGCAGGAGCCTTACCTCTCAGGCTAATGTGTGTATCAGCAGAGGCCTTACCTCTCAGGGTATTGTGTGTATCAGCAAGGGCCTTACCTCTCAGGGTATTGTGTGCATCAGCAGGAGCCTTACCTCTCAGGGTAATGTGTGTATCAGCAGGGGCCTTACCTCTCAGTGTAATGTGTGTATCAGCAGGGGCCTTACCTCTCAGGGTAATGTGTGTATCAGCAGGGGCCTTACCTCTCATGGTAATGTGTGTATCAGCAGGGGCTATACCTCTCAGTGTAATGTGTGTATCAGCAGGAGCCTTACCTCCCAGGGTAATATGTGTATCAGCAGGGGCCTTACCTCTCAGGGTATTGTGTGTATCAGCAGGGGCCTTAACTCTCAGGGTAATGTGTGTATCAGCAGGGGCCTTTACCTCTCAGGGTAATGTGTGTATCAGCAGGAGCCTTACCTCTCAGGGTAATGTGTGCATCAGCAGGAGCCTTACCTCTCAGGGTAATATGTGTATCAGAAGGGGCCTTAACTCTCAGGGTAATGTGTGTATCAGCAGGGGCCTTACCTCTCAGGGTAATGTGTGTATCAGCAGGGGCCTTACCTCTCAGGGTAATGTGTGTATCAGCAGGAGCCTTACCTCTCAGGGTAATGTGTGTATCAGCAGGGGCCTTACCTCTCAGGGTAATGTGTGTATCAGCAGGAGCCTTACCTCTCAGGGTAATGTGTGCATCAGCAGGGGTCTTACCTCTCAGGGTAATGTGTGTATCAGCAGGGGCCTTACCTCTCAGGGTAATGTGTGTATCAGCAGGAGCCTTACCTCTCAGGCTAATGTGTGTATCAGCAGAGGCCTTACCTCTCAGGGTATTGTGTGTATCAGCAAGGGCCTTACCTCTCAGGGTATTGTGTGCATCAGCAGGAGCCTTACCTCTCAGGGTAATGTGTGTATCAGCAGGGGCCTTACCTCTCAGTGTAATGTGTGTATCAGCAGGGGCCTTACCTCTCAGGGTAATGTGTGTATCAGCAGGGGCCTTACCTCTCATGGTAATGTGTGTATCAGCAGGGGCTATACCTCTCAGTGTAATGTGTGTATCAGCAGGAGCCTTACCTCCCAGGGTAATATGTGTATCAGCAGGGGCCTTACCTCTCAGGGTATTGTGTGTATCAGCAGGGGCCTTAACTCTCAGGGTAATGTGTGTATCAGCAGGGGCCTTTACCTCTCAGGGTAATGTGTGTATCAGCAGGGGCCTTACCTCTCAGGGTAATGTGTGTATTAGCAGGAGCCATTCTTCTCAGGATAATGTGTGTATCAGCAGGAGCCATGCCTCTCAGGGTAATGTGTGTTTCAGCAGGGGCCTTACCTCTCAGGGTAATGTGTGTATCAGCAGGGGCCTTACCTCTCAGGGTCATGTGTGTATCAGCAGGAGCCTTACCTCTCACGGTAATGTGTGTCAGCAGGAGCCTTACCTCTCAGGGTAAAATGTGTATCAGCAGGGGCCTTACCTCTCAGGGTAATGTGTGTATCAGCAGGGGCCTTACCTCTCAGGGTAATATGTGTATCAGCAGGGTCCTTACCTCTCAGGGTAATGTGTGTATCAGCAGGGGCCTTACCTCTCAGGGTAATGTGTGTATCAGCAGGAGCCTTACCTCTCAGGGTAATGTGTATATCAGCAGGGGCCTTACCTCTCAGGGTAATGTGTGTATCAGCAGGGGCCTTAACTCTCATGGTAATGTGTGTATCAGCAGGGGCCTTACCTCTCAGGGTAATGTGTATATCAGCAGGGGCCTTACCTCTCAGGGTTATGTGTGTATCAGCAGGGGCCTTTACCTCTCAGGGTAATGTGTGTATCAGCAGGGGCCTTACCTCTCAGGGCAATGTGTGTATCAGCAGAGGCCTTAACTCTCAGGGTAATGTGTGTATCAGCAGGGGCCTTTACCTCTCAGGGTAATGTGTGTATCAGCAGGGGCCTTACCTCTCAGGGTAATGTGTGTATCAGCAGGGGCCTTACCTCTCAGGGTAATGTGTGTATCAGCAGGGGCCTTACCTCTCAGGGTAATGTGTGTATCAGCAGGGGCCTTACCTCTCAGGGTAATGTGTGTATCAGCAGGGTCCTTAACTCTCAGGGTAATGTGTGTATCAGAAGAGGCCTTTACCTCTCAGGGTAATGTGTGTTTCAGCAGTGGCCTTACCTCTCGGGGTAATGTGTGTATCAGCAGGATCCATGCCTCTCACTGTAATGTGTGTTTCAGCAGGGGCCTTACCTCTCAGGGTAATGTGTGTATCAGCAGGGGCCTTACCTCTCAGGGTAATGTGTGTATCAGCAGGAGCCGTACCTCTCATGGTAATGTGTGTATCATCAGAGGCTTTACCTCTCAGGGTAATGTGTGTATCAGCAGGGGCCTTACCTCTCAAGGTAATGTGTGTATCAGCAGGAGCCTTACCTCGTAGGGTAATGTGTGTATCAGCAGGAGCCTTACCTCTCAGGGTAATGTGTGCATCAGCAGGAGCCTTACCTCTCAGGGTAATGTGTGTATCAGAAGGGGCCTTAACTCTCAGGGTAATGTGTGTATCAGCAGGGGCCTTACCTCTCAGGGTAATGTGTGTATCAGCAGGGGCCTTACCTCTCAGGGTAATGTGTGTATCAGCAGGAGCCTTACCTCTCAGGGTAATGTGTGTATCAGCAGGGGCCTTACCTCTCAGGGTAATGTGTGTATCAGCAGGAGCCTTACCTCTCAGGGTAATGTGTGCATCAGCAGGGGTCTTACCTCTCAGGGTAATGTGGGTATCAGCAGGGGCCTTACCTCTCAGGGTAATGTGTGTATCAGCAGGAGCCTTACCTCTCAGGCTAATGTGTGTATCAGCAGAGGCCTTACCTCTCAGGGTATTGTGTGTATCAGCAAGGGCCTTACCTCTCAGGGTATTGTGTGCATCAGCAGGAGCCTTACCTCTCAGGGTAATGTGTGTATCAGCAGGGGCCTTACCTCTCAGTGTAATGTGTGTATCAGCAGGGGCCTTACCTCTCAGGGTAATGTGTGTATCAGCAGGGGCCTTACCTCTCATGGTAATGTGTGTATCAGCAGGGGCTATACCTCTCAGTGTAATGTGTGTATCAGCAGGAGCCTTACCTCCCAGGGTAATATGTGTATCAGCAGGGGCCTTACCTCTCAGGGTATTGTGTGTATCAGCAGGGGCCTTAACTCTCAGGGTAATGTGTGTATCAGCAGGGGCCTTTACCTCTCAGGGTAATGTGTGTATCAGCAGGAGCCTTACCTCTCAGGGTAATGTGTGTATCAGCAGGGGCCTTACCTCTCAGGGTAATGTGTGTATCAGCAGGAGCCTTACCTCTCAGGGTAATGTGTGTATCAGCAGGGGCCTTACCTCTCAGGGTAATGTGTGTATCAGCAGGAGCCTTACCTCTCAGGGTAATGTGTGCATCAGCAGGGGTCTTACCTCTCAGGGTAATGTGTGTATCAGCAGGGGCCTTACCTCTCAGGGTAATGTGTGTATCAGCAGGAGCCTTACCTCTCAGGCTAATGTGTGTATCAGCAGAGGCCTTACCTCTCAGGGTATTGTGTGTATCAGCAAGGGCCTTACCTCTCAGGGTATTGTGTGCATCAGCAGGAGCCTTACCTCTCAGGGTAATGTGTGTATCAGCAGGGGCCTTACCTCTCAGTGTAATGTGTGTATCAGCAGGGGCCTTACCTCTCAGGGTAATGTGTGTATCAGCAGGGGCCTTACCTCTCATGGTAATGTGTGTATCAGCAGGGGCTATACCTCTCAGTGTAATGTGTGTATCAGCAGGAGCCTTACCTCCCAGGGTAATATGTGTATCAGCAGGGGCCTTACCTCTCAGGGTATTGTGTGTATCAGCAGGGGCCTTAACTCTCAGGGTAATGTGTGTATCAGCAGGGGCCTTTACCTCTCAGGGTAATGTGTGTATCAGCAGGGGCCTTACCTCTCAGGGTAATGTGTGTATTAGCAGGAGCCATTCTTCTCAGGATAATGTGTGTATCAGCAGGAGCCATGCCTCTCAGGGTAATGTGTGTTTCAGCAGGGGCCTTACCTCTCAGGGTAATGTGTGTATCAGCAGGGGCCTTACCTCTCAGGGTCATGTGTGTATCAGCAGGAGCCTTACCTCTCACGGTAATGTGTGTCAGCAGGAGCCTTACCTCTCAGGGTAAAATGTGTATCAGCAGGGGCCTTACCTCTCAGGGTAATGTGTGTATCAGCAGGGGCCTTACCTCTCAGGGTAATATGTGTATCAGCAGGGTCCTTACCTCTCAGGGTAATGTGTGTATCAGCAGGGGCCTTACCTCTCAGGGTAATGTGTGTATCAGCAGGAGCCTTACCTCTCAGGGTAATGTGTATATCAGCAGGGGCCTTACCTCTCAGGGTAATGTGTGTATCAGCAGGGGCCTTAACTCTCATGGTAATGTGTGTATCAGCAGGGGCCTTACCTCTCAGGGTAATGTGTATATCAGCAGGGGCCTTACCTCTCAGGGTTATGTGTGTATCAGCAGGGGCCTTTACCTCTCAGGGTAATGTGTGTATCAGCAGGGGCCTTACCTCTCAGGGCAATGTGTGTATCAGCAGAGGCCTTAACTCTCAGGGTAATGTGTGTATCAGCAGGGGCCTTTACCTCTCAGGGTAATGTGTGTATCAGCAGGGGCCTTACCTCTCAGGGTAATGTGTGTATCAGCAGGGGCCTTACCTCTCAGGGTAATGTGTGTATCAGCAGGGGCCTTACCTCTCAGGGTAATGTGTGTATCAGCAGGGGCCTTACCTCTCAGGGTAATGTGTGTATCAGCAGGGGCCTTACCTCTCAGGGTCATGTGTGTATCAGCAGGAGCCTTACCTCTCACGGTAATGTGTGTATCAGCAGGAGCCTTACCTCTCAGGGTAATATGTGTATCAGCAGGGGCCTTACCTCTCAGGGTAATGTGTGTATCAGCAGGGGCCTTACCTCTCAGGGTAATATGTGTATCAGCAGGGTCCTTACCTCTCAGGGTAATGTGTGTATCAGCAGGGGCCTTACCTCTCAGGGTAATGTGTGTATCAGCAGGAGCCTTACCTCTCAGGGTAATGTGTATATCAGCAGGGGCCTTACCTCTCAGGGTAATGTGTGTATCAGCAGGGGCCTTAACTCTCATGGTAATGTGTGTATCAGCAGGAGCCTTACCTCTCAGGGTAATGTGTATATCAGCAGGGGCCTTACCTCTCAGGGTAATGTGTGAATCAGCAGGGGCCTTAACTCTCAGGGTAATGTGTGTATCAGCAGGGGCCTTTACCTCTCAGGGTAATGTGTGTATCAGCAGGGGCCTTACCTCTCAGGGTAATGTGTGTATCAGCAGGGGCCTTAACTCTCAGGGTAATGTGTGTATCAGCAGGGGCCTTAACTCTCAGGGTAATGTGTGTATCATAAGAGGCCTTTACCTCTCAGGGTAATGTGTGTTTCAGCAGGGGCCTTACCTCTCAGGGTAATGTGTGTATCAGCAGGGGCCTTACCTCTCAGGGTAATGTGTGTATCAGCAGGAGCCGTACCTCTCATGGTAATGTGTGTATCATCAGAGGCCTTACCTCTCAGGGTAATGTGTGTATCAGCAGGGGCCTTACCTCTCAGGGTAATGTGTGTATCAGCAGGAGCCTTACCTCGTAGGGTAATGTGTGTATCAGCAGGAGCCTTACCTCTCAGGGTAATGTGTGCATCAGCAGGAGCCTTACCTCTCAGGGTAATGTGTGTATCAGCAGGGTTCTTAACTCTCAGGGTAATGTGTGTATCAGCAGGGGCCTTACCTCTCAGGGTAATGTGTGTATCAGCAGGGGCCTTACCTCTCAGGGTAATGTGTGTATCAGCAGGGGCCTTACCTCTCAGGGTAATGTGTGTATCAGCAGGGGCCTTACCTCTCAGGGTAATGTGTGTATCAGCAGGAGCCTTACCTCTCAGGGTAATGTGTGCATCAGCAGGGGTCTTACCTCTCAGGGTAATGTGTGTATCAGCAGGGGCCTTTACCTCTCAGGGTAATGTGTGTATCAGCAGGAGCCTTACCTCTCAGGCTAATGTGTGTATCAGCAGGGGCCTTACCTCTCAGGGTATTGTGTGCATCAGCAGGAGCCTTACCTCTCAGGGTAATGTGTGTATCAGCAGGGGCCTTACCTCTCAGTGTAATGTGTGTATCAGCAGGGGCCTTACCTCTCAGGGTAATGTGTGTATCAGCAGGGGCCTTACCTCTCATGGTAATGTGTGTATCAGCAGGGGCCTTACCTCTCAGGGTAATGTGTGTATCAGCAGGAGCCTTACCTCCCAGGGTAATATGTGTATCAGCAGGGGCCTTACCTCTCAGGGTATTGTGTGTATCAGCAGGGGCCTTAACTCTCAGGGTAATGTGTGTATCAGCAGGGGCCTTTACCTCTCAGGGTAATGTGTGTATCAGCAGGGGCCTTACCTCTCAGGGTAATGTGTGTATCAGCAGGAGCCATGCCTCTCAGGGTAATGTGTGTATCAGCAGGAGCCATACCTCTCAGGGTAATGTGTGTTTCAGCAGGGGCCTTACCTCTCAGGGTAATGTGTGTATCAGCAGGGGCCTTACCTCTCAGGGTCATGTGTGTATCAACAGGGGCCTTACCTCTCACGGTAATGTGTGTCAGCAGGAGCCTTACCTCTCAGGGTAATATGTGGATCAGCAGGGGCCTTACCTCTCAGGGTAATATGTGTATCAGCAGGGGCCTTACCTCTCAGGGTAATATGTGTATCAGCAGGGTCCTTACCTCTCAGGGTAATGTGTGTATCAGCATGGGCCTTACCTCTCAGGGTAATGTGTGTATCAGCAGGAGCCTTACCTCTCAGGGTAATGTGTATATCAGCAGGAGCCTTACCTCTCAGGGTAATGTGTGTATCAGCAGGGGCATTTACCTCTCAGGGTAATGTGTGTATCAGCAGGGGCCTTACCTCTCAGGGTAATGTGTGTATCAGCAGGGGCCTTAACTCTCAGGGTAATGTGTGTATCAGCAGGGGCCTTAACTCTCAGGGTAATGTGTGTATCAGAAGAGGACTTTACCTCTCAGGGTAATGTGTGTTTCAGCAGTGGCCTTACCTCTCAGGGTAATGTGTGTATCAGCAGGAGCCATGCCTCTCAGGGTAATGTGTGTTTCAGCAGGGGCCTTACCTCTCAGGGTAATGTGTGTATCAGCAGGGGCCTTACCTCTCAGTGTAATGTGTGTATCAGCAGGGGCCTTACCTCTCAGGGTAATGTGTGTATCAGCAGGGGCCTTACCTCTCATGGTAATGTGTGTATCAGCAGGGGCTATACCTCTCAGTGTAATGTGTGTATCAGCAGGAGCCTTACCTCCCAGGGTAATATGTGTATCAGCAGGGGCCTTACCTCTCAGGGTATTGTGTGTATCAGCAGGGGCCTTAACTCTCAGGGTAATGTGTGTATCAGCAGGGGCCTTACCTCTCAGGGTAATGTGTGTATTAGCAGGAGCCATTCTTCTCAGGATAATGTGTGTATCAGCAGGAGCCATGCCTCTCAGGGTAATGTGTGTTTCAGCAGGGGCCTTACCTCTCAGGGTAATGTGTGTATCAGCAGGGGCCTTACCTCTCAGGGTCATGTGTGTATCAGCAGGAGCCTTACCTCTCACGGTAATGTGTGTCAGCAGGAGCCTTACCTCTCAGGGTAAAATGTGTATCAGCAGGGGCCTTACCTCTCAGGGTAATGTGTGTATCAGCAGGGGCCTTACCTCTCAGGGTAATATGCGTATCAGCAGGGTCCTTACCTCTCAGGGTAATGTGTGTATCAGCAGGGGCCTTACCTCTCAGGGTAATGTGTGTATCAGCAGGAGCCTTACCTCTCAGGGTAATGTGTATATCAGCAGGGGCCTTACCTCTCAGGGTAATGTGTGTATCAGCAGGGGCCTTAACTCTCATGGTAATGTGTGTATCAGCAGGGGCCTTACCTCTCAGGGTAATGTGTATATCAGCAGGGGCCTTACCTCTCAGGGTTATGTGTGTATCAGCAGGGGCCTTTACCTCTCAGGGTAATGTGTGTATCAGCAGGGGCCTTACCTCTCAGGGCAATGTGTGTATCAGCAGAGGCCTTAACTCTCAGGGTAATGTGTGTATCAGCAGGGGCCTTTACCTCTCAGGGTAATGTGTGTATCAGCAGGGGCCTTACCTCTCAGGGTAATGTGTGTATCAGCAGGGGCCTTACCTCTCAGGGTAATGTGTGTATCAGCAGGGGCCTTACCTCTCAGGGTAATGTGTGTATCAGCAGGGGCCTTACCTCTCAGGGTAATGTGTGTATCAGCAGGGGCCTTACCTCTCACGGTAATGTGTGTATCAGCAGGAGCCTTACCTCTCAGGGTAATATGTGTATCAGCAGGGGCCTTACCTCTCAGGGTAATGTGTGTATCAGCAGGGGCCTTACCTCTCAGGGTAATATGTGTATCAGCAGGGTCCTTACCTCTCAGGGTAATGTGTGTATCAGCAGGGGCCTTACCTCTCAGGGTAATGTGTGTATCAGCAGGAGCCTTACCTCTCAGGGTAATGTGTGTATCAGCAGGGGCCTTACCTCTCAGGGTAATGTGTGTATCAGCAGGGGCCTTAACTCTCATGGTAATGTGTGTATCAGCAGGAGCCTTACCTCTCAGGGTAATGTGTATATCAGCAGGGGCCTTACCTCTCAGGGTAATGTGTGAATCAGCAGGGGCCTTAACTCTCAGGGTAATGTGTGTATCAGCAGGGGCCTTTACCTCTCAGGGTAATGTGTGTATCAGCAGGGGCCTTACCTCTCAGGGTAATGTGTGTATCAGCAGGGGCCTTAACTCTCAGGGTAATGTGTGTATCAGCAGGGGCCTTAACTCTCAGGGTAATGTGTGTATCATAAGAGGCCTTTACCTTTCAGGGTAATGTGTGTTTCAGCAGGGGCCTTACCTCTCAGGGTAATGTGTGTATCAGCAGGGGCCTTACCTCTCAGGGTAATGTGTGTATCAGCAGGAGCCGTACCTCTCATGGTAATGTGTGTATCATCAGAGGCCTTACCTCTCAGGGTAATGTGTGTATCAGCAGGGGCCTTACCTCTCAGGGTAATGTGTGTATCAGCAGGAGCCTTACCTCGTAGGGTAATGTGTGTATCAGCAGGAGCCTTACCTCTCAGGGTAATGTGTGCATCAGCAGGAGCCTTACCTCTCAGGGTAATGTGTGTATCAGCAGGGTTCTTAACTCTCAGGGTAATGTGTGTATCAGCAGGGGCCTTACCTCTCAGGGTAATGTGTGTATCAGCAGGGGCCTTACCTCTCAGGGTAATGTGTGTATCAGCAGGGGCCTTACCTCTCAGGGTAATGTGTGTATCAGCAGGGGCCTTACCTCTCAGGGTAATGTGTGTATCAGCAGGAGCCTTACCTCTCAGGGTAATGTGTGCATCAGCAGGGGTCTTACCTCTCAGGGTAATGTGTGTATCAGCAGGGGCCTTTACCTCTCAGGGTAATGTGTGTATCAGCAGGAGCCTTACCTCTCAGGCTAATGTGTGTATCAGCAGGGGCCTTACCTCTCAGGGTATTGTGTGCATCAGCAGGAGCCTTACCTCTCAGGGTAATGTGTGTATCAGCAGGGGCCTTACCTCTCAGTGTAATGTGTGTATCAGCAGGGGCCTTACCTCTCAGGGTAATGTGTGTATCAGCAGGGGCCTTACCTCTCATGGTAATGTGTGTATCAGCAGGGGCCTTACCTCTCAGGGTAATGTGTGTATCAGCAGGAGCCTTACCTCCCAGGGTAATATGTGTATCAGCAGGGGCCTTACCTCTCAGGGTATTGTGTGTATCAGCAGGGGCCTTAACTCTCAGGGTAATGTGTGTATCAGCAGGGGCCTTTACCTCTCAGGGTAATGTGTGTATCAGCAGGGGCCTTACCTCTCAGGGTAATGTGTGTATCAGCAGGAGCCATGCCTCTCAGGGTAATGTGTGTATCAGCAGGAGCCATACCTCTCAGGGTAATGTGTGTTTCAGCAGGGGCCTTACCTCTCAGGGTAATGTGTGTATCAGCAGGGGCCTTACCTCTCAGGGTCATGTGTGTATCAACAGGGGCCTTACCTCTCACGGTAATGTGTGTCAGCAGGAGCCTTACCTCTCAGGGTAATATGTGGATCAGCAGGGGCCTTACCTCTCAGGGTAATATGTGTATCAGCAGGGGCCTTACCTCTCAGGGTAATATGTGTATCAGCAGGGTCCTTACCTCTCAGGGTAATGTGTGTATCAGCATGGGCCTTACCTCTCAGGGTAATGTGTGTATCAGCAGGAGCCTTACCTCTCAGGGTAATGTGTATATCAGCAGGAGCCTTACCTCTCAGGGTAATGTGTGTATCAGCAGGGGCCTTACCTCTCAGGGTAATGTGTGTATCAGCAGGGGCCTTAACTCTCAGGGTAATGTGTGTATCAGCAGGGGCCTTAACTCTCAGGGTAATGTGTGTATCAGAAGAGGACTTTACCTCTCAGGGTAATGTGTGTTTCAGCAGTGGCCTTACCTCTCAGGGTAATGTGTGTATCAGCAGGAGCCATGCCTCTCAGGGTAATGTGTGTTTCAGCAGGGGCCTTACCTCTCAGGGTAATGTGTGTATCAGCAGGGGCCTTACCTCTTAGGGTAATGTGTGTATCAGCAGGAGCCGTACCTCTCATGGTAATGTGTGTATCATCAGAGGCCTTACCTCTCAGGGTAATGTGTGTATCAGCAGGGGCCTTACCTCTCAGGGTAATGTGTGTATCAGCAGGAGCCTTACCTCGTAGGGTAATGTGTGTATCAGCAGGAGCCTTACCTCTCAGGTTAATGTGTGCATCAGCAGGAGCCTTACCTCTCAGGGTAATGTGTGTATCAGCAGGAGCCTTACCTCTCAGGCTAATGTGTGTATCAGCAAGGGCCTTACCTCTCAGGGTATTGTGTGTATCAGCAGGGGCCTTACCTCTCAGGGTATTGTGTGCATCAGCAGGAGCCTTACCTCTCAGGGTAATGTGTATATCAGCAGGGGCCTTAACTCTCAGGGTAATGTGTGTATCAGCAGGGGCATTTACCTCTCAGGGTAATGTGTGTATCAGCAGGGGCCTTACCTCTCAGGGTAATGTGTGTATCAGCAGGGGCCTTAACTCTCAGGGTAATGTGTGTATCAGCAGGGGCCTTAACTTTCAGGGTAATGTGTGTATCAGAAGAGGACTTTACCTCTCAGGGTAATGTGTGTTTCAGCAGTGGCCTTACCTCTCAGGGTAATGTGTGTATCAGCAGGAGCCATGCCTCTCAGGGTAATGTGTGTTTCAGCAGGGGCCTTACCTCTCAGGGTAATGTGTGTATCAGCAGGGGCCTTACCTCTCAGGGTAATGTGTGTATCAGCAGGAGCCGTACCTCTCATGGTAATATGTGTATCATCAGAGTCCTTACCTCTCAGGGTAATGTGTGTATCAGCAGGGGCCTTACCTCTCAGGGTAATATGTGTATCAGCAGGAGCCTTACCTCGTAGGGTAATGTGTGTATCAGCAGGAGCCTTACCTCTCAGGTTAATGTGTGCATCAGCAGGAGCCTTACCTCTCAGGGTAATGTGTGTATCAGCAGGAGCCTTACCTCTCAGGCTAATGTGTGTATCAGCAGGGGCCTTACCTCTCAGGGTATTGTGTGTATCAGCAGGGGCCTTAACTCTCAGGGTAATGTGTGTATCAGCAGGGGCCTTTACCTCTCAGGGTAATGTGTGTATCAGCAGGGGCCTTACCTCTCAGGGTAATGTGTGTATCAGCAGGAGCCATGCCTCTCAGGGTAATGTGTGTTTCAGCAGGGGCATTACCTCTCAGGGTAATGTGTGTATCAGCAGGGGCCTTACCTCTCAGGGTAATGTGTGTATCAGCAGGGGCCTTACCTTTTAGGGTAATCTGTGTATCAGCAGGGGCCTTACATCTCAGTGTAATGTGTGTATCAGCAGGGGCCTTACCTCTCACGGTAATGTGTGTATCAGCAGGGGCCTTACCTCTCAGGGTAATGTGTGTATCAGCAGGGGCCTTACCTCTCAGGGTAATGTGTGTATCAGCAGGGGCTTTTTCTCTCAGGGTAATGTGTGTATCAGCAGGGGCCTTACATCTCAGGGTAATGTGTGTATCAGTAGGGGCCTTTACCTCTCAGGGTAATGTGTGTATCAGCAGGGGCCTTACCTCTCAGGGTAATGTGTGTATCAGCAGGGGCCTTACCTCTCAGGGTAATGTGTGTATCAGCAGGGGCCTTACCTCTCAGGGTAATGTGTGTATCAGCAGGGGCCATAACTCTCAGGGTAATGTGTGTATCAGCAGGAAACTTTAACTCTCAGTGTAATGTGTGTATCAGCAGGGGCCTTAACTGTCAGGTTAATGTGTGTATCAGCAGGGGCCTTACCTCTCAGGGTAATGTGTGCATCAGCAGGGGCCTTACCTCTCAGGGTAATGTGTGTATCAGCAGGGGCCTTACCTCTCAAGGTAATGTGTGTATCAGCAGGAGCCTTACCTCTCAGGGTAATGTGTGTATCAGCAGGAGCCTTACCTCTCAGGGTAATATGTTTATCAGCAGGGGCCTTACCTCTCAGGGTAATGTGTGTATCAGCAGGGGCCTTACCTCTCAGGGTAATATGTGTATCAGCAGGGGCCTTACCTCTCAGGGTAATGTGTGTATCAGCAGGGGCCTTACCTCTCAGGGTAATGTGTGTATCAGCAGGGGCCTTACCTCTCAGGGTAATGTGTGTATCAGCAGGAGCCTTACTTCTCAGGGTAATGTGTGCATCAGCAGGGGCCTTTACCTCTCAGGGTAATGTGTGTATCAGTAGGGGCCTTACCTCTCAGGGTAATGTGTGTATCAGCATGGGCCTTACCTCTCAGGGTAATGTGTGTATCAGTAGGAGCCTTACCTCTCAGGGTAATGTGTGTATCAGCAGGAGCCTTACCTCTCAGGGTAATATGTGTATCAGCAGGGGCCTTACCTCTCAGGGTAATGTGTGTATCAGCAGGAAACTTTAACTCTCAGGGTAATGTGTGTATCAGCAGGGGCCTTAACTGTCAGGGTAATGTGTGTATCAGCAGGGGCCTTACCTCTCAGGGTAATGTGTGTATCAGCAGGGGCCTTACCTCTCAGGGTAATGTGTGTATCAGCAGGGGCCTTACCTCTCAGGGTAATGTGTGTATCGGCAGGGGCCTTACCTCTCAGGGTAATGTGTGTATCAGCAGGGGCCTTACCTCTCAGGGTAATATTTGTATCAGCAGGGGCCTTACCTCTCAGGGTAATGTGTGTATCAGCAGGGGCCTTACCTCTCAGGGTAATGTGTGTATCAGCAGGGGCCTTACCTGTCAGGGTAATGTGTGTATCAGCAGGAGCCTTACCTCTCAGGGTAATGTGTGCATCAGCAGGGGCCTTTACCTCTCAGGGTAATGTGTGTATCAGCAGGGGCCTTACCTCTCAGGGTAATGTGTGTATCAGCAGGGGCCATAACTCTCAGTGTAATGTGTGTATCAGCAGGGGCCTTATCTCTCAGGGTAATGTGTGTATCAGCAGGGTCCTTACCTCTCATGGTAATGTGTGTATCAGCAGGGGCCTTACCTCTCAGGGTAATGTGTGTATCAGCAGGTGTCTTACCTCTCAGGGTAATGTGTGTATCAGCAGGGGCCTTACCTCTCAGGGTAATGTGTGTATCAGCAGGGGCCTTAACTCTCAGGGTAATGTGTGTATGCATATTACAGGTTGGATCACTTCTATTTCAACTCAGCTCATTTAGGAAATGAACCAAAATGCAATTCATCAGCTGCAGAGATTGCCCATTATTTTCATTAAGTTTTGTTTTTCAGCTCAGGAATTGGATTTTCATTGTTTGACCCCAAGCCGGGTAGGGAGAGAGCGGGTATGTTAAAGGCCTCAAATTGTAGTCATTACTGAATAGGACTAATTCACAAAAGGTTTTGGAATAATGCCTACCATTAATATGATTTGTTGATTATTCATTAATCGTGACTTTTTTTTTCTTACAAACTTTAGTAGTCGGGGCCTGGGAGTCTTAGTGTACGTCTTGGTGTTTATGTCTATTTATGACATGACCTCTGAAATCCTTATTTGACTCATACTTTGACTCAGTCTATACAGTCATTGGTCACACTCAGACAGAACAGTGACAACTCTTCTGTATGTATAAAAACCCCACTGGGCCAGAGATGACAGCATGTCGCTCTGTCCTGACCGAGTATGTTGTGTCTCAGATCTGGAGCGAGACAAGTGGACGGACACGGACCACTGCACACAGCCCTGTCAATCACACACATATTGCAGAATAGCCTTATGACAGAGACAACTGTGTCTGCTTTGGGGTGAAAACTAGACTTGCTGAACAGTTGTTTGACTCTCATTTGCTTGCCTCTCGTGGGGATTTGTATTTTTAAGAAGTAGGCAACTGTTGCAGTCATGATGTCAAATATGTATATTAAATCCACATATTTTTGTAGTCTTAAAAAATACGTCTTTACCTTGTCGTAATCTTGTCATCTGACGTTGCTCTAAAACAGTTTTAACTACAAAATCTAATCATTGTGATGTCTCTTCTGTGTTCCTTCTACCTGCATCATATCCTGTCCCTAGCACCGTCACTTCCTGTCTCTGTCCTGGCACTCTGAGAGGCTCCTTTAACTAACTAACCAGGCTTCTAATAGACACAACCCTATTAGAGACCGGCTGGTTGGCTGGGCCTGAGCGTGTGTGCTAATCAGAAAATGAATTTCCACACACACACACACACACACCTCTTCCTGTATGAGGGACCTGAAGCAGGAGGATGACCCCCCCCCCCCCCCCCTTTTTTCTCCTCCTTCCCACTGGAAAAAAGAAAAGTGAGGGAGTGCAGAGGGAGAGGCGAGGGTAACAGGGAGGGAGGGAGTGTAGGGAGTAGAGGGTGGGAGGGAGGGAGGGAGGGAGGGAGGGAGGGAGGGGGGGAGGGAGGGAGGGAGGGAGGGAGGGAGAAAGGGAGAAAGGGAGTGTAGGGAGGGAGGGAGAGAGGCAGTGTAGGGGGGGAGAGAGGGAGACAGTGAGTGTAGGGAGAGAGGGAGTGTAGGGTGGGGGGAGAGGGGGAGACAGTGAGTGTATGGTGGGAGGGAGAGGGGGAGACAGTGAGTGTAGGGAGGGAGGGAGGGAGAGAGAGAGGGAGTGTAGGGAGAGAGGGAGACAGGCAGTGTATGGAGAGAGGGATATAGGCAATGTAGGGAGACAGGGAGTGTAGGGAGAGAGGGAGACAGTGAGGGTAGGAGGGAGAGAGGGAGACAGTGAGGGAGAGAGAGAGACGGAGTGTAGGGAGAAAGGGAGACGGAGTGTAGAGAGGGAGTGTAGGGAGGGAGACAGGGAGACAGGGAGTGTAGAGAGGGAGTGTAGGGAGGGAGGGAGACAGGGAGTGTGGGGAGAGAGTGAGACAGGGAGTGTAGAGAGTGAGACAGGGAGTGTAGGGAGAGAGGGAGTGTAAGGGGAGAGGGAGACAGGGAGTGTAGGGAGAGAGGGAGACAGGGAGTGTAGGGAGACAGGGAGTGTAGGGAGACAGGGAGTGTAGGGAGAGAGGGAATGTGGAGAGGGAGAGAGGGAGTGTGGAGAGGGAGAGAGGGAGTGTGGAGAGGGAGTGTAGGGAGAGAGGGTTACAGGGAGTGTAGGGGAGAGGGAGACAGGGAGTGTAGGGGGAGAGGGAGTGTGGAGAGGGAGTGAGGGAGTGTAGGGAGGGCAGGAGCAGCCAGCTGGGTTGTAGGAGTAATAAAGAAGGAGAATCAATAGGCCATGCAATGGAGCCAAGGTGCTGCCATCTATCACGCCGCCTCCCTGACTCCCATCATTCATCATGCTCAATGAGGCAGCAAATAGGAAAATGACTATTTGTATCAAACACATCTGCACTCATCCACCAAGGTATTTCATTCCTATTAACTCCCAGAGTAAAATACGCACACGGTTCAGGCTTTTCTGTGTTCTTGTTGCTTGTGATTGTGTGTGTTGGGGTGTGTGTTGTCTTTGTGTTGTGGTGTGTGTTTTTGTTTGTAGAGAAAATGTATCTGGCAAATAACACATTTATGGCCGCGTAGTTTTTTTGTGACTTTGTGGAGGTACATTTTTACAACTATCCCTCCCCCATTCCTCCCTCCTTCTTCCTCGCTCACCCCTCCCTTTTGCTCACCCACCACCCAGACCCACCCCCCAGTCATCTCTTATGGCCTGTCATTGGTGAGTTTTTGTGTATGTCTTCATCGACATCTATCCTTTCAACTCCTCTCTGCTTTGTCTTCATGCAGACACACTCACACACACACGGCTGCTCTGTTTGCGTTTTGGGTTTGAGAGCGCTGTAATAAATGTAGGTGGTTGACTGTAAGTATGGCTTGTATTACTCCAGGACAGTGTCTTCATGTCCTCAGCACTATAAATCCCCCAGGCTGCCAGGTAAGACAGAGGTGCTTCTCTTCCCAGCAGCCAAAGGAAGCAGGCAGGATGGGATGCAAATGTGCAGGGCTATCATCATTATAGAGTAATACCCCATGAAATGGCTGGATCATTACTGTCCATGGCAGCATCATTATCATCTACCGGCTTTATGGGCTGCTGGGGAGTGGTAGAGGGCCTGTATAGGAAAGAGAGATGGACGTGTGTGTGTGCGTGCGTGTGTGTGTTACTGTAATCTAGCCCCTCTCTAACTCTTTACATTAAGCCAGTAGTGTTTGTTTGGATGCTTCTCCCCTGGTGGTAGTCCCATCACATCAACAACAGACACTGTTTTAATAACATGTCAAATTCTGATTAATGTGGACCATCTTCAAAACAAAAACATAAACAACTAAATACTAATTAAAAACGGAATTATGAGACTGGAGAGCTTTTGTAATATAATGGAAAGATCAAACAATGCTTTGCTTTGCCAGATAGCCGACACATTCAATCAAAAGCTGTATTCTCAAATTTCTACCGATTATGCAAAATAAGATACCTCCCACTATTTGACTAAAACAAACATGTTACATTGCCATGTGAGTGTATTTCTGAAGTGCTTTCTGGATATATAATACTGTCAGTGTTGTGGAAGCTACTCTGAAAATATAGTTTACCAAGCTACCAATTACTTCACACTAGAAGAGGTTTTAAGCTACATTAAAGCTACTCTTAAGACAAATATAGTTTACTGAACTAAAGTTACTTTGAAAAAGTAGTTCACTACATCCAAACTACTACGTGATAAATGATCATAGTGTATCTAAATCTGACATGTCATAGACTACAAAATGCAAGAACAGATCCCTCTGGAGTCCGATGTTAACAGAATGTGTAATTTAGCATAATAATACAAACAAAAACGATTTTTCAAGTGAGAATTGGGCAGGTCTGATGCCGAACAAGAAAGGACATGTTTGCCTACTTCACCCATATTGTATTGTATTTTTACTAAACCCGTAATGTGTAGTTCCTGTAGCTACACCTCTACATGGCAGAAAAGTAAACAAAATAAAAACAAAATAATAAGATTAGAATTGAGTTCAACTACCACTAAGCTACTGCAAAATGTAGTTGAACTACATGTAGTTCACTACTCCCCAACACTGAATACTGTATATATATATATATATATATATATATATATATATATATATATATATATATATATATATATATATATATATATATATATATATATATATATATATATATAACAGTTTGATCTCAACACTTCTGCTATGTTGCGTGTGAATGGACACACTTCACAATCCAGAATAAACATGTGTCCAGAAATGTAATTAAATCATAAAGATAATATATACAACTATTTGTACGATTTGTTAGGCCTTATTACATATCAAAACATGCAGCCTAATTGTTATGTTCCTATATCCAGGCGTATATCAGGTGTTTGGGCTCTTGCTGAAAGATGAGGCAATGTAGTATTTGAATAATACATGTTTTCCTTACAGCTCTCCCTTTAAAATAGTCTAAAACAAATTGCAGGGTACTCTAAACTCAGTGTAAGTTTGCTCTAATTTGCTTGTTGTCAACTAAACATGAGATACAAATACTCCCTCTAAGTTCAAAATCACACAGTTGGAGGTAAAGAATGTGTGCATTGCTACAAACCACCACTATCAGTCATTCTTGCATAGAGTGGGATATTATTTGCAGGCAAGGTTAATAGCACTGTAATTTAGGATTTAGTTGAACGAAAAATACTGTGATTTTGCAAATGACTGAAATTAGATTCTTTATTACCAATTACCCACACCTCACTTCGCCTCCTATGGCCTCATTCACTACAGTGTCATTCATTGCACTATGTTCATAGCTAATTGAGGTTCCTAAAGACCATTTAGACCATGGCATTGAAGAGGTGACGGTATGGGATTTTGAAACAACTTTAACTGCATTGTAAGTGGCAGTGTGTCTGCTCTGCACCTTATAACCGTATAACGGTCTATAGCCTACCTGCCATCTGGCACATTAACCCTCCAGCAATGTAGCCAGGACTAAAAAGACAACATTCAATCGAAAGAGATCCACGAGTTTTTTGGGGTGACAAAAAATAACATTCCTTTGTGCTGTGAGAGAGCATGTTAGAATTTTCATATTGACTAGTTTATTTTGATATCACACTATAAACATGAATTGATACATGGATCCCAAAACGTGCATTCCAACACAGAGAATTGCATGAGTCCACGTATCTAAAATATAAATCAAATCATGAAACTTAAAATCAATAGGCCCTACTATTTCGAAAGTTCCACCTGACAAGACAGTCTTGGCTTGACGGGAGAAAAGGTCCGTATCACATAGTTGCACGGTAAGCGTGCATTTCCCTCTTGATCGCGAGTTGAAAATGTCATGTTCCACTCTTTGCACTTCTCCTCTTTTCTCCTCCCCCTCTCCTTCTTCTCCTCCACACATGGCGACGTGCCTGCGCCTACTTTCCAGTTGACTCCTCAGGGATCATTTAGCCAAAGTCACAGGCTACGGGAACAGACCTTTCAAATTCATAAAATTCATAGGATTTTTCACAAATGAATGAACACAATTTTCTACCACTTTCCTCATTATGCAAATATGCAAAATATCACATTTAGGCCAATTACGGTCCCGCACAGTTCCAAATTCACCCGTTTAAGCCTTAATTGCAGAAACTATCAAATAATTACTGAAGCTAATTGGGGATATTTGTGACAGATACAACAAATTCTCCCCCAAATTACATTTTATTCAAGGAGCCACTGAATGACACTGCGATGTTTTATTATCGAAGTCTAATTTAACTTAGCCTACATAACGAAGTGAATTGAGTGCTTGTTATCAATTTTGAACAATTCATAAGTCTCTAATGCGGAATGATGAAATAAATCGGTTCAAGATTCCATACAATATTTTCCTGATCTCTTTCCTCCGCCTCACTATTTGCGGAAAATTAGCCTATCCCCTGCTATGATTTTAGGTGTGATATAACCTCCCATCTAACTATCGTGAAAGCCGATTAAAGATGATGGCCCACATTTCCTTTTATAACTAAATGGTTTCTCCTCTAACTTGGGCTGCGTGGATTTAACTTTGAAACGGCGTTTTTCTACATATTTGGCTCTTTGTTCGTAATAAAAGCAGACCTGATATTGAAGGAAGAAACAAGAGGCAACAGAACATCCCTCTATCATGTCACCACCTCTCTCTTTACCTGAAAGGACCGGTGTTGTGCGCCCGGGAAGGTCATCTTTGGACACGGACATCTATCCCACCTAACCAGCAGCAGACAGCAGCATTTATAACTGTCTGGCTGGTGACCCGTTAGCGGGTTATGGATGTCCCCTCGGGTAGTGATTAGTTTCATCCAGGGGATGGTCCTGGCACTATGTAAACAAGCCCAGGGCGGAATGAAGGTGCCAC
The DNA here is from genome assembly GCF_029448725.1 of Salvelinus fontinalis. Taxonomy (NCBI): domain Eukaryota; kingdom Metazoa; phylum Chordata; class Actinopteri; order Salmoniformes; family Salmonidae; genus Salvelinus; species Salvelinus fontinalis. The sequence continues at coordinate 14,908,240 of NC_074685.1, forward strand.
CCAAGCATAGCGCGGAGGACTATTTGTCAGAGAACCTTCATAAATAGGATTGGAGAGGTGATGTCTCCATTTTTACGCAGAGGTTACTAAAAAGAGGCTCAGAGGGTAGACTGTTAAAGGACAACATTTACCCTGGGGCATATTCCATATCTATTTTTTGAAATAGGCCAAACCGTAAGTTATTGGGAAAAAACAACAACAACAATCAAAGTATAGCTTAATGTGATGTTAATCCTAAAGTTTGACATGCAGGCCTGTATAACCAAATAAACAGGAGTTTGGATTCGACTGAGGCAAGGCATACTAGGCCAAAGGTTTAGTAACCGCCTAATTAAGAACTCAAAACTTATCAAACAGTAGGAGTATTAATCATCCTTTCACAGCATATGGACATTTAAATGCATGCACGTGCATGAGGTATTTAATTCACAACCATAGTCGGTAAGTAATTTCTAATTAAAAAATGACTAAGTTCTAATAAACTGAAATTCATTCATAATGATTGAAGTGGTTGCGTAGGCTAAGAAATGACTCTTTTCATTAGAAGGTCAATTTATTATTTGTTCGAAATGTTCCAGATCTATTCAAATATAACGGCCTATTTGTCACAGCGGCTCACCTTTGACTCGTCTCGCGTTGTTTGGTATAGCAATTATAAATCCACTTTGATACTAATATAGGAATGATTTGATCTGTAATGATTGTAATAATCTCCTTAATGTTTATTACCAACATCACGTCTCTGCTAATCACTTGCTATAGGATATCTTATATCAAAGCATAAAGTCATGGCATGGGTTATATTCTCCCTGTTTATTCAAAACACCGAAGACATAGGCTATGTATGCCTTTTGTTTGACTTGGTAAAATATAAATGTTCTTGAGACAAGACAATAGGGTACCGATTTTCACCGCATTAATCATTTCTCATTTTTTAATTTGCAAGCCATAGGCCTCTCTCTAGTGGGCCAATATTTGAATGCAAACTATAAACTGTCTGTCTGGACCAGTTCCTCCTCACTTTGTGTTTCATTTTTTTTAAGCGCGAGTCCAATCAGTCCGTTACGTCGAAATAAAGTGCATATACATTTACGTCTTGTCAAATATCTGAAATGACTGTTTCTGAGTCTCTCTCTCTCTCTGTTTTTTGGGGTGTCTGCGTGCAGACTCTATTGCTCCCCGCCCAGTCCAGACCGTATCGCTGTCCCTTGTGGAGAGTCCAGACCGTATCGCTGGCCCTTGTGGAGAGTCCAGACCGTATCGCTGGCCCTTGTGGAGAGTCCAGACCGTATCGCTGGCCCTTGTGGAGAGTCCAGACCGTATCGCTGGCCCTTGTGGAGAATCATTCTGGGAGTGAATAGAGATGAAGGAAGAGATATTAAGTGACTCTATATAACATCCAGGACACAATGGCGGAGTGATTGATGGCGGACAAAGTGGTAACAGCAGGACAGGAGGGACCCTTGGAGACAGCGGGCGCTGTCAACACGGAAAAAAAGGAGGAGCGGAGAGAGGAAGGGGAAAGAGGGAGAAAAAACGCATCTCAGAAGGGGCAGGAAGGCAGGTGCGTCCTGGTGGAGTTTGCAGTCTATTTGTATGAGTAATCAGCGGCGGCCCCCCTCTCTGTCAGCCGTGTTTACTCACTGATTTTCTCAACAAGACAGGCAGTGACACTGGATGGATGGGGCTAATCCGCCACAGAGAGAGACGGCTCTGCCGAGGTTACAGGTCTGAGATAGAGCACCACCGACACACTCCCCTCACCTAATCTTCCGGCAAATATTTATCACTATCAATTTAGCTGACTCCCTGACATTAAAATACCGCGTATAGATAACCTCTTGCTGGGAGAATCGATCGGGCTTCAACCAGTCCAGCAGCCAGCCAGCCAGGCGGCTAGCTCTCACTGCCCAGCCGTGGTGGAGGGAGAGAGGCAGGGGAAGAGGGGAAGAAAGAGGTCACTTAGAGAAGCGTGGAATACAAACGCGCAGATGAAAGGCATCCATACGTTGATATTAACAGAGGAAGTAAGAACAGAAAGCCGTGGTCTGCATTTTAATTAGATGGACTGGTCTATGACGTTATAAAGATATAATGTAGCTTACATTTGTATTCAAATGGTAGGCTATCATTATGTATTTTATTTTGTAAAAGGCATTTTAGTGAATAATCCACATGTAAAAAAACAGATGGTGGTTAATAGTCAAATTAACACTTTTTAATTTTCGTGGCAGCCCGTAAGAAATGTCTGTTATTCACCTGTCATATCTTCAACTTTATTTATTTTGAAGTGGATAGAGAGGGAATGAGAGAGAGAGAGAGAGAGAGAGAGCAGTAGAGAGCAGTAGATGAGGGGAGAGAGGGGAGGAGGGAGATAGAGAGCGAGAGAGATAAACGACAGCAGGTGCCAGTGTCCTCGCGGCTCCACCGGCAGATGCGCCATGGCGCGAGCAAACAGCTGATTTGCTCGCCCCTTTCCTTCCATTCCCTCTCTCTCTCTCTCACGCGCGCTAATTGGCCTTCCACGTTCATACACACATTCTCACTAATTTCACATTTGCTATTCCTGAGGTAACTGAGGCACGTCTCAAGGAATATATCCCACCCTCAGTCACCGCAGACTCCATCAACGATTTTTCAGATAAATTAGCTGCTTTGTTTGAAAATCAAATCTCCGTGATTCAGTCTAGTTCCCCTTACCGAATGTGTCCCCACGCTAGCAAACGAGAGTGAACACACACACACACACACACACACACACACACACACACACACACACACACACACACACACACACACACACACACACACACACACATACACCACATCAATATAAACGTATACAATGATACAAATATCGTTCCTTCTGTAACAAACATAAACGTGAGAGTAGACTTATCTTTAGGCCTAGGCCATTATGCATAACCTAGTAATTCAGCAGTGTATTGGTCGGAGCTCGTTCGAAAAACCGCTGTCCATGGTGCTGAAATGCTTGGCCGCAATACAGGTAGGCTGTTTTGTTTCAACGCTTGGAGAACAATCGCTAATACAGATTCTAGATGATATACCTGACATATATTATGCATTCCGATGATGTCAGGGGTTGTAGGGCTACATTTTTGCTTATATACACACACGATGTACTGTATACATCACATCAGTCAACAGTAGGCTAGCATCATGCATGTGGGTGAATGAGTGTGCCTAGCTTTTCTTTTTTGCTTTACTTCACATAAATCACGATGGCTAAACACACACACACACACACACACACACACACACACACACACACACACACACACAGACACACACACACACACACACACACACACACACACACACACACACACAACACAGACACACACACACACACACACACACACACACAGACACACAGACACACACACACACACACACACACACACACACACACACACACACACACACACACACACACACACACACACACACACACACACACACACACAGACACACACACACACACACACACACACACACACACACACACACACACACACACACACACACACACACACACACACACACACACACACACACACACACCGTATTAGAAAACTCCAAAGTCATCCAGTTTGCTCTAATCATTACAATTAGTCCTGAATTATCACCGGACTCTGACAGACGTTCCTTGTAACTCTCTTTTATTTCCACCCCGTGCTAATCAGCAGCTCTCATTACAAACGCTGATTAAACTGCAAATTACCCAGCAGTGGCCTCCATCCGCGCCTACCAGCGCCCCGCTCAATATCAATTAAGTCTAGCAGCCCTTCGGTAGTCTCCCAGCGCTTCCAAATTCTTGATAGCGCCACTTATTAGTTTGGAAAACTCGGAAAATACCAATAATCAACGGTCATGGAGCTAAAGGGAAAAGCGCCAACGGATTTTCTTTCTTCCCCCTTGCAGTTCGAATAGATTAGGCCTACGGTAAAGCCTGGCTCCCTTTTCGTAGCGCATTAACATCATGCACCACTATGCTGCAGGCCTCAGTAATAACCACTATCACCTACACTGGCGGGCATGTTTGAGTTAGCGCATTCGTTCCATTTTTATTTTTTTCATTTTTTTATTCTCCCAAAACGTGTCAGTGGCCATTGCAAAGGAGGAAAAATGTATTCGACAAGGTAATATCTATGGGTTTTGGGAGTCACTTTTGGAATTAATAAATCGTATTAATGCTTGACAAATCTGAAATATTATATAATTAGGGCGTTACGGAGGCAGGGTGAATGAATATATGTGTTTTCACTGGCTTTATTTAACCTCTTTAGTTCGCTGGAACAATCCTGGCTGATTTTATTTATTTAATTAGAGAGGGATTTCATGTTCTTAATACGACTACAATTATTTCACTCTCTCTCTCTCTCTCTCGCTCTCTCTCTCTCTCGCTCTCTCTCTCTCTCTCTCTCTCTCTCTCTCTCTCTCTCTCTCTCTCTCTCTCTCTCTCTCTCTCTCTCTCTCTCTCTCTCTCTCTCTCTCTCTCTCTCTCTCTCTCTCTCTCTCTCTCTCTCTCTCTCTCTCTCTCTCTCTCTCTCTCTCTCTCTCTCTCTCTCTCTCTCTCTCTCTCGCTCTCTCGCTCTCTCTCCTCTCTCTCTCCTCTCTCTCTCTCTCCTCTCTCTCTCTCTCTCTCCCTCTCCCTCTACATGTAAACCTGTCCAACCGGTGAAAGTGGACATGAAATGGAGGGATAGAGGCACAACCAAATGTTGTACAATCCTCTGAATCATTGGTTTTGATTGCGATTGTTTTAGGCTACAATAACATAATCCTGAATTGTTCTACTATGTAGCCTAACATTGTTGTTATTATATTATTATTTGTAGTTACCTCGTAATATTTCTTTATTTTGAATGCTTTCATGAAAATATGATAGTCCTATAACAAAAGGAGCATAGTAAACTAGTTGCAGTAGTTTAAATTGTATATTATTATTGTTATTATCAAGTGAGCCTGCTTAGGAATGATACAACTAATCAAATTTATCAGAACAGATTGCATTGATGATATAATTCAGGTTATGTTCTGTCTCAGAAATGATTCATTCTTTTTAAAACATTATACAGGCCGTATTTGAGTGCCTTCACTGCAACTAATAAACAATAACAAAAAGTGCAAAATATACAGTACGATAACAGATTGCATTGAGAGGTTTAGAGAATGCATTCTTTGAAGTTTGACATATATTTCAACGCACACATTTTAACTGGTAGGTTATAATAAAACATTTGATGACTTGCTTGTATTTGTGATGCAAGTCAAGGGGACCTTGAAGAATGCCATGAAATTAAATAATTTTTCACAACACAAATCAATACCAGACTAGGACGCAGAGATCCAAATGGCATAGAATGGGCTGTCTTTGGAAGATAAACAACCATTTGCTTATGCCCCTTTGCTTATGCCCCAACTAATCAACTAGCTGTGCAGAAATATTTGCAACACAACACATCTTCGAGAATCTAGGCTATAGAGTCCAGAACATGTAGTATAGGCTAATTCATTATTACAATAATTTATAATACACATATAAACAACTCAAAAATGTATTTAGACTAAATGCATTTGAACGAACCGCATGGAGCAACATGGAAGCAAGCCAATATCCCATATCATGCTTAATAATTCAGCAGTATATTGTGAGGGTTTCGTTAAATCTCCATATGTACACTTAAAACCGCTCTGTAAATGGTCAACATGTTTTATTGACACACGCACACACTCAGTTTTAAAATCAAATAAAAAAAATCGAAGGAGGCAAATTCTGTCTCTTTGGGGCATTTGTTGACTACAACCTGTGAGTATAAATGAGCAAGACTCACTGTGGTCAATACTACTTTACTGAACAGACATGGACCTATTCGGGTATTTTCTGAATGCTTCCTTCCTTCATTCCTTCCGCCCTAATCCGAGCCCATCCGTTTTCAATGATCTGACATCATGACTGAATATGTGAAATCAGTAGAAATGTTGCTTTTGCTTTCACGTGTCCAATAACGTAAAACCAGTCATTTGAATCCCACATTTCTCGATATAATTTCCTATTGTTTGACATTATTTCAGTAGATCTTGTATCATCACAATACAAGTAGGCCTACAATTTTATTTCTAGCTACATCGTCGATTCATTAGACACATCAAATGCTTAGCCTTTCTGTCCCAAATTCTTGGAATTACTCCAAGTGGGACTTCAGCCCCCAAATAAATTTAAAAAAAAGTCTCTACTACCCCCATTGTAAATTTAAATTTAAAATGTGCTCTTGAATTTCGGGTGCAGAGGACTGAAGTGCGATGACGCGAGGGTGTAACATGCTGACAAGAACGGGCACACGTGTGCATCCGCCATCGTTCGCATGTTGATTTTGTTCATCCACACCAGATCCATTTTGAGTCACACAAAATCCTGTGTTCTCTATTCCAATAATTCATCCACAGATAAAAGGGGCAAACATAGTTAGTTTCTAGTAATCTCTCCTCCTTCCATCTTCTTCTTCTTATTCTGTGAACTTTATATGGCAGTTGGCAACCAACTTTAATGTGCATTACCACCACCAACTGGTCTGGAGTGTGGACCTCAGTTCATCTTTCAATCAGTTCAATTTAAATTCAATTCAAAGGGCTTTATTGGCATGGGAAGCATATGTTTACATTGCCAAAGCAACTGAAATAGATAATAAACAAAAGTGAAATAAACAATCAAAAGTAAACATTACACTCACAAAAGTTTTGGAGGAATAAAGACATTTCCAATGTCATATTATAGCTATGTACAGTGTTATAATGATGTGCAAATCACCCACATGGGTATATGCTTCTAAAAACCAATGAGGAGATGGGAGATGCGGGACTTGCAGCGCATCAAGCATCAAAAATAGAACCAAGTTGTATTTTAGTGCCTGGCTATGCCGACTCTTGTTGACACGCGCCAGCAGTTTGGATGAAATTGGTGAATAACATATATGTGTATGCCATCGCGCACATGTTAATGTTTGAGACACTGCAAATAAAGGTGGCTTAATTAATTTCAGTGAGAAACACAATTGTCACGTTGTATAATGATAGGAGACAGGTGCAGGAATACGAAATAGGGGCTTTAATTTCTCTACCCAAAATAGCGTACATCATGAACATGATCCTCACAATCAAATGTCGACCACATTATCTACCAAGGGAATTCTCTTCGATTATAATCACAGCCGTATATATTCCCCCCCAAGCAGACACATCGATGGCCCTGAACAAACTTTATTTGACTCTATGTAAACTGGAAACCACATATCCTGAGGCTGCATTCATTGTAGCTGGGGATTTTAACAAGGCTAATCTGAAAACAAGACTCCCTAAATTCTATCAGCATATCGATTGCGCAACCAGGGCTGGTAAAACCCTGGATCATTGTTATTCTAACTTCCGCAACGCATATAAGGCCCTCCCCCGCCCTCCTTTCGGAAAAGCTGACCACGACTCCATTTTGTTGCTTCCAGCCTACAGACAGAAACTAAAACAAGAAGCTCAGGTCTGTTCAAGGCTGGGCCGACCAATCTGATTCCACGCTTCAAGACTGCTTCGATCACGTGGATTGGGATATGTTCCACATTGCGTCCAACAACAACATTAACGAATACGCTGATTCGGTGAGCGAGTTCATTAGAAAGTGCATCGGCGATGTCGTACCCACAGCAACTATTAAAACATTCCCAAACCAGAAACCGTGGATTGATGGCAGCATTCGCGCGAAACTGAAAGCGCGAACCACTGCTTTTAACCATGGCAAGGTGACCGGAAACATGACCGAATACAAACAGTGTAGCTATTCCCTCCACAAGGCAATCAAACAAGCTAAGCGTCAGTATAGAGACAAAGTAGAGTCGCAATTCAACAGCTCAGACACAAGAGGTATGTGGCAGGGTCTACAGTCGATCACGGATTACAAAAAGAAAACCAGCCCCGTCACGGACCAGGATGTCTTGCTCCCAGACAGACAAAATAACTTTTTTGCTCGCTTTGAGGACAATACAGTGCCACTGACACGGCCAGCTACCAAAACCTGCGGGCTCTCCTTCACTGCAGCCGAGGTGAGTAAAACATTTAAACGTGTTAACTCTCGCAAGGCTGCAGGCCCAGACGGCATTCCCAGCCGCGTCCTCAGAGCATGCGCAGACCAGCTGGCTGGTGTGTTTACGTACATATTCAATCAATCCTTATCCCAGTCTGCTGTTCCCACATGCTTCAAGAGGGCCACCATTGTTCCTGTTCCCAAGAAAGCTAAGGTAACTGAGCTAAACGACTACCGCCCCGTAGCACTCACTTCCGTCATCATGAAGTGCTTTGAGAGACTAGTCAAGGACCATATCACCTCCACCCTACCTGACACCCTAGACTCACTCCAATTTGCTTACCGACCCAATAGGTCCACAGACGACGCAATCGCAACCACACTGCACACTGCCCTAACCCATCTGGACAAGAGGAATACCTATGTGAGAATGCTGTTCATCGACTACAGCTCAGCATTTAACACCATAGTACCCTCCAAACTCGTCATCAAGCTCGAGACCCTGGGTCTCGACCCCGCCCTGTGCAACTGGGTCCTGGACTTCCTGACGGGCCGCCCCCAGGTGGTGAGGGTAGGTAACAACATCTCCACCCCGCTGATCCTCAACACTGGGGCCCCACAAGGGTGCGTTCTGAGCCCTCTCCTGTACTCCCTGTTCACCCACGACTGCGTGGCCATGCACGCCTCCAACTCAATCATCAAGTTTGCGGACGACACTACAGTGGTAAGCTTGATTACCAACAACGACGAGACGGCCTACAGGGAGGAGGTGAGGGCCCTCGGAGTGTGGTGTCAGGAAAATAACCTCACACTCAACGTCAACAAAACCAAGGAGATGATTGTGGACTTCAGGAAACAGCAGAGGGAGCACCCCCCTATCCACATCGACGGGACAGTAGTGGAGAAGGTGGAAAGTTTTAAGTTCCTCGGTGTACACATCACGGACAAACTGAATTGGTCCACCCACACAGACAGCATTGTGAAGAAGGCGCAGCAGCGCCTCTTCAACCTCAGGAGGCTGAAGATATTCGGCTTGTCACCAAAAGCACTCACAAACTTCTACAGATGCACAATCGAGAGCATCCTGTCGGAGCTGTATCACCGCCTGGTACGGCAACTGCTCCGCCCACAACCGTAAGGCTCTCCAGAGGGTAGTGAGGTCTGCACAACGCATCACCAGGGGCAAACTACCTGCCCTCCAGGACACCTACACCACCCGATGTCACAGGAAGGCCATAAAGATCATCAAGGACAACAACCACCCGAGCCACTGCCTGTTCTCCCCGCTATCATCCAGAAGGCGAGGTCAGTACAGGTGCATCAAAGCAGGGACCGAGAGACTGAAAAACAGCTTCTATCTCAAGGCCATCAGACTGTTAAACAGCCACCACTAACATTTAGTGGCCGCTGCCAACATACTGACTCAACTCCAGCCACTTTAATAATGGGAATTGATGGAAATTATGTAAAAATTCATCACTAGCCACTTTAAACAATGCCACTTAATATAATGTTTACATACCCTACATTACTCATCTCATATGTATATGTATATACTGTACTCTATATCATCTACTGCATCTTGCCATCTTTATGTAATACATGTATCACTAGCTACTTTAAACTATTCCACTTTATGTTTATATACCCTACATTACTCATCTCATATGTATAGACTGTACTCTATACCATCTACTGCATCTTGCCTATGCCGTTCTGTACCATCACTCATTCATATATCTTTATGTACATATTCTTTATCCCTTTACACTTGTGTGTATAAGGTAGTAGTTGTGGAAATGTTAGGTTAGATCCCTTGTTAGTTATTACTGCATTATCAGAACTAGAAGCACAAGCATTTCGCTACACTCGCATTAACATCTGCTAACCATGTGTATGTGACAAATAAAATTTGATTTGATTTGATTTGAAGTAGTATTTTATTGGGTGAATTTCACATTTTCTTGAGTCATTTTCAATGATGATATCTTTACTTTTACTCAAGTAAAATTGTTAATGTTTCCGCCACTGCCTGCTATGGTGCTATAGGTGCCAAGGATTCGAACATGTTGCAGCAGTATGTAGAAAGGAGATCCCTCGATGTGAGAAATGTGCAGGAGGACATAGTCTGAGAGAGTGTACAGTTGGGATGGAGAAGGCACTTTCTTGCATTTATAGCCAAGGTGATCAACTGCACTGCGCTGATGGAGCAGAAAATAACACAAGATAGATGTGGTAGTTACAGCAGCAGATAAATATATGGGTATGAAAGATTTTAGTGCAGAAGATCTACAGGACGTTTTGAGAGAAGGGATTCCATCCTCCCAGGCCAACGTTTTTTTTGGGGGATATTGTATAGGTGCAGGATAAGATAGTGCAGCAATTTAAGATTTTCTCGTTCCCATTTTACCTTTTTTGTTTGTGACCACAATTTGCAACCATCATTCCGACCTGAGAAAGGAAGCCATACGCAACACAGCGTCTAGTCTGCCGGAAAGTCAAACAAAGAAGAAGAAGAAGAAGAAAACGTGCTCATTGACTGTGATGTGCTCTACTTCTCCCGCAGCACGTAGTGCGCATGCTCACTCACAGTAATCTGCCCAGGATTTCGTGATATTATTGTGCTGTGTTGGATAGCAGTAGTTTCACCGTTTTTCGATTGACTATTCACTTATTGTTTATTTTGAGAATATCAGTTAACATGGCAGATCCAAGAATACGACAGATCAAAATCAAGACTGGTGTAGTAAAGCGGTAAGTGCAGTTTTTACTTAATAAAATATTTAAAAGATAGCTTGCTAACTGCCTAACATGCTACACACATGCTATACCCACAAGGCCGCGGATATCTACTTCGGCTCGAGACAGAAGTCAGACTGTGCTTCGAGAATACTTCGCCGGCATATATTTAACTATACAACGGTGCTTTAGGGAGGTGCGTGAATTGTCAGTCAAAATAAGGCAGTAACGACACAATAACATGTAATTCATAACATATTTGAATAATCTAAATTGTATGTTGTTGAGTGACATTTTCGCATTTCATACAACGTGTTTATAACAAGTGCGCTTGTGCTAAGGTTAGCAAGTCCTCCCTGTTGTGTTGCCTGTAACTGTTAACAGCTAGCATACAAGCTAACATACAACATGCTTTGCATTCACTTAGCAGGTGCTCAATAAGCAGAGGCAATCTGGCCTTATTATACTACTAGCTTGCTAGCTGGCAGGATGGATAGTACTGCTACCATTGTTTTCTCTTGTCACTCATCAGAGCCATATAGATCAGGCGTTGTAGCTACGTTTTCATGTGAATGTTGGCTACAGGCCTATTAATGATCAGTGACGGTATAGTTGTAAACAGGCCTAAATGCAGGCATTTGATGCACTGAAGCTAATTTTCTGCAAACTCATTCTCATCTGAGCCAGCCTCTTTTTGTTGAAAAGGCAATCATGGTTTTAGCTAGAGTTGCACAAATCAAGTTGTGGTCACATGCACATTAAGCACATGTTATTGCGGTTGTAGCGAAATACTTGTGTTCCTACCTCCAACAATGCAGTATTATCTAACAATTCACAAAAATACACAAGTCTAAAAGTAAAAGAATGGAATTAAGAAATATATCAATATTACGATGAGCAATGTCAGAATGGCATTGACTAAAATACAGTATATCCATATGAAATTAGTAAAACAGTATGTAAACATGATTAAAGTGACCAGTCTCTAAGTTGCAGGGTTGAGTAACCGGGTGGTAGCCGGCTAGTGATGGCTATTTAACAGTCTGATTGCCTTGGGATAGAAGCTGTTTTTTAGTCTCTCTGTCCCAGCTGTGATGCACCTGTACTGACCTCGCCTTTTGGATGACAGTGGGCTGAAGAGGCCGTGGCTCAGGTGGTTGATGTCCTTGATGATCTTTTTGGCCTTCCTGTGACATTGGGTGCTTTAGGTATCCTGGAGGGCAGGCAGTGTGCCCCCAGTGATGCGTTGGGCAGACTGCACCACCCTCTGGAGAGCCCTGCGGTTGCGGGCGGTGGAGTTGCCCTACCAGGCAGTGATACAGCCCAACAGGATTCTCTCAATTGTAAAAGTTTGTGAAGGTCTTTGGGGCCAAGCCAAATTTCTTCAGCCTCCTGTTGAAGAGGCACTGTTGCACCTTCACAACACAGTCTGTGTGGGTGGACCATTTCAGATTATCAGTGATGTGTACTCTGAGGAACTTGAAGCTTTTCACCTTCTCCACTGCGTGTCGTCGATGTGGATAGGGGCGTGCTCCCTTTGCTGTCTCCTGAAGTCCACGATCAATTCCTTTGTTTTGTTGACGTTGAGGGAGAGGTTATTTTCCTGGCATCACTCCGCCAGGGCCCTCACCTCCTCCCTGAAGGCTGTCTCGTCATTGTTGGTAATCAGTCCTACTACTGTTGTCGTTTGCAAACTTGAGGATTGAGTTGGAGGCGTGCGTGGCCACGCAGTCACGGGTGAACAGGGAGTACCCTTGTTGTTTCCTGCCTTCACCACATGGGGGCACCCCGTCAGGAAGTCCAGGACTCAGCTGTACAGGGCAGGGTTCATACCCAGGGTCCCAAGCTTAATGATGAGCTTGAAGGGTACTATGGTGTTGAAGGCTGAGCTACAGTCAATGAACAGTATTCTTACATAGGTATTCCTCTTTTCCAGATGGGATAGGGCAGTGAGCAGTGCAATTGCATCATCTGTGGATCTATTGAGGTGGTATGCAAATTGGTGTGGGTGTAAGGTGGAGGTGATATGATCCTTAACTAGCCTCTCAAAGCACTTCATGATGACAGAAGTGAGTGCTACGTGCTACGGGACGATAGTCATTTAGTTCAGTTACCTTAGCTTTCTTGGGTACAGGAACAATGGAGGACATATTGAAGCAAGTGGGGACAGCAGACTAGGATAGGGAGAGATTGAATATTTCCGTAAACACTCCAGCCAGCTGGTCTGAGTATGCTCTGAGGACGTGGCTAGGGATGCCACCTGGGCCTGCAGCCTTGCGAGGGTTAACACGCTTAAATGGCTTACTCACATCGGCCACAGAGAGCGAGAGCCCACAGACCTTGGGAGCGTGCCGCCTCGGTGGCACTGTGTTATCCCCAAGCGGGCAAAGAAGGTGTTTAGCTTGTCCGGGAACAAGACGTCAATGTCCGCGACGTGGCTGGTTTTCCTTTTGTAATCCATGATTTTCTGTAGACCCTGCCACATATGTCTCGTGTCTGAGCCGTTGTATTGTGACTCTACTTTCTCTGTACTGATTATTTGCCTATTGATTGCCTTACAGAGGGAATAACTACTCTGTTTGTAATCAACCATATTCCCAGTCACCTTGTGGTTAAATGCGGTGGTTTGCACTTTCAGTTTTGCGTGAATGCAACCATCTATCCATGGTTTTTGGTTTGGGTAGGCTTTAATAGTCACAGTGGGAACAACATCCCCTATACCACATATGTCTCTCGTCTGAGCCGTTGAATTGCGACTCCACTTTCTCTGTACTGATGTTTTGCCTATTCCTGTCTCCCGAGTGGCACAGTGGTCTAAGACACTGCATCTCCGTGCAAGAGGCATCACTGCAGTACCTGGTTCGAATCCAGGCTGCATCACAACCGGTTATGATTGGGAATCCCATAGGGCGGCACACAATTTTTCCCAGCATCGTCCGGGGTAGGCCGTCATTGTATATAACAAACGAATTTGTTATTGACGGACTTGCGTAGTTTAAATAAAGGTTAAATAAAAATATATATACACTTTCTGATGAACTCGGTTACCGTGTCTGTGTATATGTCAATGTTATTCTCAGAGGCAACCTGGAACATATCCCAGTCCATGTGATCAAAACAAGCTTGAAGCATGGATTCCAATTGGTCAGACCAGCGTTGAATAGACCTTAGCACGGGTACTTCCTGTTTGAGTTTCTGCCTATAGGAAGGGAGGAGCAGGATGGAGTCATGATCTGATATGTCTAAGGGAGGGCAGGGGAGAGCCTTGTAGCCGTTCCGGAAGGGAGAGTAACAATGGTCGAGAGTTTTTAATGCACGAGTACTATAGAATTTTGGTAGCGTTTTCCTCAAATTTGCTTTGTTAACTTCTTGCCACTAGGGGGTGCCATTTCGACATAGTACAAATTCGTTTCCAAATTAACCTGTTATGGCTGCAGGGGGCGTATTGAGTAGCCAGATAAAATGTGCCCATTTCAAACGGCCTCGTACTCAATTCTTGCTCGTACAATATGCATCTTATTATTACTATTGGATAGAAAACACTCTCTAGTTTCTAAAACCGTTTGAATTATTTCTCTGAGTGAAACAGAACTCCTTCTGCAGCACTTTTCCTGACCAGGAAGTGGAATGTCAAAAATCGATGCTCTGTTCAACTGCATGCCTATACATGGGCGTGATACGTAAGAGTCTACATACACTTCATACGCCTTCCCCTGGTTGTCAAGATGCGGTGAGAGAAGAAATTTCGTGTCTATCTTGGTCTGAGGTGGAATAAAAGGTCTTTGTTTGACGTGACCGTCCATATCCTGTTTCTGGAGCGCGCGAAAGAGGACATGGATATGCCTTCTGTTTAGCTGTCGTTATGAACGACGAACATCTCCGTCTTAGATTTTATTTGATACATGTGACCATATCATCGTAACGTATGTTTTTTCAATATAGTTTAATCAGATTATTGAATTTTTTTCGGGAGTTTTGCCGTGTTCCGTTCTCTAACTTTGTTGACGTTAGAGTGATCTGTGCCACTTGGCAAGTGCCCATGCTAAATGAAGAGGGATATTTGCCGTTCCAGATCAAAACAACGACTGTTCTGGACAAAGGACACCTTGTCCAACATTCTGACGGAAGATCACCAAAAGTAAGAAACATTTTATGATGCTATTTCTAATATCTGTCGTGCATGTGAACTGGTCGTGGGCGCCCAAGTGTTTCTAGCTATTGTGGCTACGCTAATATCACGCTACATTTTGTTTGCGCTGTAAAACATTTAATAAATTGGAAATATTGTCTAGAATCACAAGATGCCTGTCTTTCAATTGCTGTACACTATGTATTTTTCAGAAATGTTTTATGATGAGTAATTAGGTATTTGACATTGGTGTCTGTAAATATTATGGCTGCTTTCGGTGCAATTTCTGATTGTAGCTGAAATGTAAACTATGATTTATACCTGAAATATGCACATTTTTCGAAAAAAAAACATATGCTATACAATAAATATGTTATCAGACTGTCATCTGATGAGGTTGTTTCTTGGTTAGTGGCTATTTTTATCTTTATTTGGCCGAATTTGTGATAGCTACTGATGGAGTCAAAAACTGATGGAGTATGAATATTGGTGTCTTTTGCTAACGTGGTTAGCTAATAGATTTACATATTGTGTATTCCCTGTAAAACATTTAAAAAATGGGACATGTTGGCTTGATTCACAAGATGTGCACCTTTCATCTGGTGTCTTGGACTTGTTAATGTGTGAAAGTTAAATATTAAAAAAATATATCTTTTGAATTTCGCGCCCTGCACTTGAGCTGGATGGTGTCATAAGTGTACCGGTGTCGGGCTGCAGCCCAAACAGGTTAAACTGCCTCGTACTCAATTCTTGCTCGTACAATATGCATATTATTATTACTATTGGATAGAAAACACTCTCTAGTTTCTAAAACCGTTTGAATTATGTCTGTAAGTGAAACAGAACTAGACTTAGAGCAATTCTCCTATTAAGATTTGAAAATGCTGAAATCTGCTTGCTGTTCCCAGACCTGTGGATAACTCTGACTGTCTTCTATTGGTTGAGATGCACTGCATACGCCTTCCCCTGGTTGTTAGCGAATAGGGAGTCTTGAAATGGCGTCTCTACGTAGTTCCCAAAGTTTATAAATTGATTGGGAACGAGGTGGCTCATTCTTTTCACCTTCGCTCGGGCGCATTGAGGACCTGGGGACGTTCTTTTGGAACCATCGGTTATAGATCTCAGACATTTCCGGCTGTGTTTTTATTCGATATAGGTGTTGAAGACATCGTAATGTTGTTATTTTGAACCGAATAATATCAGTTTATGTCAGTATATTGCGATTTTCGGGTATTTATTTCCTTGGTGCTGTAGGAATGTGGGTATCTCTCTCTTTCGTGCTAATGTTTACTGCTAATTGCAACTCTGAAGAGGACATTCTCCAACCTATCAACGATTCTTTTTGACAAAGGACACCTTTCCCAAGATTCTGATGAGAGTTCATCGAAAGTAAGAACTATTTATGCTGATAATTCATTGTTCTGTTGAAAAATGTCATGCATGAAACACCATTGCTTGCAGTGTAGCATTGTGTTGTCGCAGCCTGTATTGCGCAGTAAGGTTAATTTTAAAAATGTAATTCAGCGATTGCATTAAGAACTAATTTGTCTTTCAATTGCTGTCCAACCTGTATTTTTTTTGTCAAGTTTATGAATAGTTTTCGATAAGAGTAGGTGGCTTTCCAAGATGGCGCCGGACAGATTGCTTGAGCTCTTGGCTACTTTTCTCATTGTATAAGCACAATTTGTGCCGCTAAATATGCACATTTTCGAACAAACTCTATATGCATTGTGTAATATGATGTTACAGGACTGTCATCTGAAGAATTCTGAGAAGGTTAGTGAAAAAATTAATATATTTTGGTGGTTTATACGTTATAGCTATTTTTGCCTTGAATCAATGCTGTTGTAATGTTCGCTATTGTGCTAAGCTAATATAACGCTATATTGTGTTTTCGCTGTAAAACACTTAGAAAATCTGAAATATTGTCTTGATTCACAAGATCTGTGTCTTTCATCTGCTGCACGCTGTGTATTTTTAAGAAATGTTTTATGATGAGTAATTAGCTAATACACGATGGTCTCTGTAGTTATTCTAGTCATTTTAGTGAGAGTTGTGATGGGGGCTGCAATGGTAAACTATGATTTATACCTGAAATATGCACATTTTTCTAACAAAACCTATGCTATACAATAAATATGTTATCAGACTGTCATCTGATGAGGTTGTTTCTTGGTTAGTGGCTATTTATATCTTTATTTGTTCGAATTTGTGATAGCTACTGATGCAGTAATAAAATGGTGGAGTATGGAAGTGGTGTTTTTTGCTAACGTGGTTAGCTAATAGATTTACATATTTTGTCTTCCCTGTAAAACATTTTAAAAATCAGAAATGATGGCTTTATTCACAAGATGTGTATCTTTCATTTGGTGTCTTGGACTTGTGATTTCATGAACATTTTATTATATGATATCCCTGTGGCTTTAGGCTGGGCTATGCTAGTCAGCTTTTGTGATGGGGGGGCTCCCGGATCCGGGTTTGGTAGGCGTCAGAGGTTAATATCCCCAGCTACAATAAATGCGGCCTCAGGATATGTGGTTTCCAGTTTCCACAAAGTCCAGTGCAGTTCCTTTGAGGGCCGTTGTGGTATTGGCTCGACGGGGAATATACACCGCTGTGACTATAACCAAAGATGATTCTCTTGGGAGGTAATACGGTCGGCATTTGATTGTGAGGTATTCTAGGTCGGGTGAACAAAAGGACTTGAGTTGCTGTACGTTATCACAACCACACCATAAGTAGTTGATCATAAAAGATAGACCACTGCCTTTCTTCTTCCTGAAGAGTTTTTTATTCCTGTCTGCGCAGTGTACTGAGAATGCAGATGGCTGTATGAACGGGGACAGTATTTCCGGAGAGAGCCACGATTTCGTGAAACAGAGTACAGTGATCCCTCGCCACTTCGCGGTTCACTTATCGCGGATTCGCTATTTCGCGGATTTTCATAATGCATTTTTTTTTTTTTTTTGGTGCATTGTGCTCTGCATTCTGATTCGCTAAAAACTCACTCCCGCTTCTTGTATCAAAACATGCTACGAATTGTGCTATCATTTTGTCGTCTCGTGCAGTTATGTGTACGTACATAAAACAGCTTGGCAAATTTACATTAAGTTGGCCAAATTATCTTGTTATCTTGTAATTATCTTGTAATCTCCTAAACCCATAATGTCGACGAAACGCTCTGAAGAGCAGTGAAACGGCCTACACGTGAGTCACTGTATTTGTATACATGTAATAGTTGCTAATTGCAAAAAAAAAAAAAGTTTTCTATTTTGCGGATTTCACTTATCGCGGGTCATTTTCGGAACGTAACCCCCGCGATAAACGAGGGATACCTGTATTAGGTTCTGGGTGCAATTATTATTATATCCTGGGTGCAAATGACTGATGTTTTTCCTGACAGGGCATTCAGTCCCCACAGTCCAACATCTGACCAGAATCTGTTTGTTTTTTCAGTTGAATAAACAAAAGCAGTCAGGATAAGATCTAATTCTCTAATCACTGTTATTATACTTTTAATTCCAACATACTTTTCTTTCTGTTGCAGACATTTGATATTTTCATTCAGGCTAATCTCCTTAAAGCTACTCAGTGTCTTCTATTAATTGAAAGAATTCTGTCATAATGCACTGGGTGTCATAATAGATCTATTTGCTAATCGATAAATAGTAAAGTAGGTCTAAGTATGAAGAGGATTTATCTCGGTCTTGCTCCCCCCCCCAGGTTCCCTCTGTCCCTGGCACTTTGTGTAAATGTGCTATCGATCTTATTTTGATTAGGGTCACATTACTAACGGGGCTCCCTGATGAGTGTGGGTAATGGCGGTACCGGCTTAGAACTCTCCCTCAGAAGGTGATGTCACAGAGAGGGTGTCTGATGCAGTGGAGAAACTGTAGGCACGCTGGTGTAATGAGAGGTGGTGCAGGTTCAAACACAACTCCATTCTAGAATGGCTTCCTTTACATTATAAAACATCTCCATTCTCAGTCCTTTCCCATTCAGAATAGGTTAATTTCATCATTAGCTGTCCTAGAAATGTAATATTTTACTGGGGTATAAAGTAAGGAGAGATCCATTACCCATTCAGTGGCCTCCAGCATGACCTTGATAAGGGAACCTGCAGCCTCTGTTCACAGTCAGATGGAACAGACTGCCTTTGCTTTCTCTGTACTCTACCCTACTATGTCTTCCTGTCTCTCTCCCACCCGCTCTCTCTCCCACCCGCTCTCTATCACGCTCTCTTTCTCTCTCATTCCCCATGTTATTAAAACCCTAGTAGCAGCTCCCTGTCTGCTCTCTCCCAGTAAGGCCTGTTCCAGTGGCTTTGTGGCGTTGTACATTCCAGTCAGTACCTCTTCTCTGCCCTAGCGAGGCGGATGCCCTTAATAAAATGACAACAGTAATTTGGCTTTGTCATTCGGGCATTGGGCTAGGCCGGGGCTCAAAAATACAGTGCTGTTGGAGGAGGCAGCGGCCGAATGCGTGTCGGATCTCTAATTCCCTTTTCTTCCTTATTTTCCAGAGAGATGCCTTTTCCATTAAGTCCAGGGTGGCAGGTCTATTTAAAACCAGCCACGACCCCACCCCTCATTCACACACACAGCGCTCCTAGACCCAGCCTGAGAGAAATAAAACATTAACATCAGGCCTAGATGAGAGAAGGTGGGGGTGGACATTTTTATTAGACTGTCCTTCAGTTTTATTCAAATTATTTCAATCCCCCTTTCCTCTCCTTCCCCTCTCCCTCATTGCTGCTGCCTTTTCCTCTAAATAACCTCAGAGGTGACATCCTTCATTCGGTGTAAAGCCTGAGATAGAGGAGGAGAGGAAAAGAGGGGTGGAGGGCTCCTCTGCTGTTCGTTGTTGCATATGCTGCCCGTTTAAACAGCATCTTGATGGAAACGTATTAAAATGAGCGATAATTGACGTAAAATATGACAGAGTGCCGTTGGCTTCCTCAGCTAAGCAAGGCGCCACGGCAACACTGAGGAGAGGTTGTTTCTGGCTAATGGACCTGATTAATGAAGGATCGCACACGAACCAACGCACGCAGCTGATTTTATGAAAAATTAATTCCACGTTGTCATCCCGACAAGCAAAGCTGCAGCCGGAAAAATACTATTAGTCGGGAATCATTATCAATAGCAATATTTTCAAACTCCATTATGCCAATGAAGGTCTGAATTGATTTAATAGATTTAGTTCCATTTGGTCCGTAATTGATAAATAATCAACATTTATCAATGTACTCAAGCCCATTTTCACTAACAATCAAGGAAGAGTGGTCCATTTATCACCTGATTTGGTCCAAATTTGAAACTAAATTGATGATCAATTAATCGTAGAATGGGCCAGTAGAGTGTGTGTCCTGCTAGAGGTGGCAGTTAAGCAGAGACTGTCAGATAAGCGTGGTGATCAGGCAAAGAAGGAAGGCATGGGGCTGTACCGTAGTAGACCCACAGTTCTATTATACCCACACTGGACACATCTGGAAACAATGGGACATATTGGTTAGGTTACTATTACTTCACCTGGTGGTTAGTTGAATGAGAACTCCTCCTCCTTGACATCTTGAGGGCTTCAATGATACAGCTTTTGGTGTTTGTGTTTTTCTGTGTGTTTTTAACTAATCTAGTAGGCATGAACTTTGATTTGTTTTTATTGTGTGTTGTGTTTAACTAAACGGTGCTGTGTCTTGTCATCTGTTGTTTACTTCCCAGGCTGGTGAAGGAGAAGGTCATGTATGTCAAGGAGACCAGGCAGCAGGAGGAGAAGATTGAACGACTGAAAGCAGAGGCCTGCGACGAAGAGGCCGACTCCGAGGCCAAGTATGTCATCAAGAAACAGGTGGGTGAAAACACAGGAGAATAAAGGATGTTTACATTCAGTTGTAAACATACTTTACATACATAGGCCAACCCATACTTTACATACATAGGCCAACCCATACTTTACATACATAGGCCAACCCATACTTTACATGCATAGGCCAACCCATACTTTACATACATAGGCCAACCCATACTTTACATGCATAGGCCAACCCATACTTTACATGCATAGGCCAACCCATACTTTACATGCATAGGCCAATCCATACTTTACATACATAGGCCAACCCATACTTTACATACATAGACCAACCCATACTTTACATTAAGTTGCTTTTATAGCTGTATAGTAAAGATGTTATAACTATAGTAATGTTGCATTAAGTTGTTACATAGTAAGTTAGTATTGTTTTGTGGTTGCATATTGAATGGATTTTAGAGATATTTTTATTATACAAGATGTTAAAATGCTGTGCAATGTTACTTTGTTACTACACAGGTATAAGAGCAACTTAATGGAAAGTGTTAGGATGTGCTTTAAAAGGGATGCATTATAGCTTAAATCACATTGAATGTTCTTCTTAGTCAACATTTTATTTGTCATCTTCATTGCTAAATGTGGAAGATTTCTAATGTGCTTTATTTAACGAACCTATTATCAAATAGAATTCTAGTACAGTAGCGAACAGACATTGCTAGTAGCCCTACATTCACTTTAATGAGGTCAGCTTAGTATCATTATGAAGAATTAGTCTTGGAGGTGGGGGGGATCGTTAGCGATTTAGTCATTTGCTGATTTAATGACATTATGTAACTTTGGAGGAGTTTGATAATTACTGACACATGCTGGTAATTTACAGCCGCTAGGAGATCGCTGTTGCATATCCTCCTCGTCTCCCTCGCTCTCTTTCGCTCTTAGTCCTTCTCTCCCTCCATCATTTTCCCTGCTTAGATTAGAATGAGAGGGTGATAGACAATAAAGACCCACGGTGGCAGGTGTCCTCTGTGTGCCCTACCTCACAACCTTTGTTTTAATCTCAGTTATTCGAGGGATTACACCTTGTGGAGAGGATCATCTGTCATGCTTTCATGCACAATAGGCGGATGGATGGATGGAGATCAGGATGGATGGATGGATGGATGGATGGATGGATGGATGGAGATCAGGATGGATGGATGGAGATCAGGATGGATGGATGGAGATCAGGATGGATGGATGGAGATCAGGATGGATGGATGGAGATCAGGATGGATGGATGGATGGAGATCTGGATGGATGGAGATCAGGATGGATGGATGGAGATCAGGATGGATGGATGGAGATCAGGATGGATGGATGGAGATCAGGGTGGATGGATGGAGATCTGGATGGATGGATGGAGATCTGGATGGATGGATGGAGATCTGGATGGATGGAGATATGGATGGAGATCTGGATGATGGATGGAGATATAGATGGATGGATGAGATCTGGATGGATGGATGGAGATATAGATGGATGGAGATATAGATGGATGGAGATATAGATGGATGGAGATATAGATGGATGGAGATATAGATGGATGGAGATATAGATGGATGGAGATATAGATGGATGGAGATATAGATGGATGGAGATATAGATAGATGGATGGAGATATAGATGGATGGAGATATAGATGGATGGAGATATAGATGGATGGAGATATAGATGGATGGAGATATAGATGGATGGAGATATAGATGGATGGAGATATAGATGGATGGAGATATAGATGGATGGAGATATAGATGGATGGAGATATAGATGGATGGAGATCTGGATGGATGGAGGGCAGGATGGATGGATGGATGGAGATCAGGATGGATGGAGATCAGGATGGATGGAGATCAGGATGGATGGATGGAGATCAGGATGGATGGGTGGAGATCTGGATGGATGGATGGAGATCAGGATGGATGGATGGAGATCAGGATGGATGGATGGAGATCAGGATGGATGGATGGAGATCAGGATGGATGGATGGATGGAGATCAGGATGGATGGAGATCAGGATGGATGGATGGAGATCTGGATGGATGGATGGATGGATGGATGGATGGATGAGATCTGGATGGATGGATGAGATCTGGATGGATGGAGATCTGGATGGATGGATGAGATCTGGATGGATGGAGATATGGATGAGATCTGGATGGATGGAGATATAGATGGATGGAGATATAGATGGATGGAGATATAGATGGATGGAGATATAGATGGATGGAGATATAGATGGATGGAGATATAGATGGAGGGCAGGGTGGATGGATGGATGGAGGTCAGGGTGGGTGGATGGATGGAGGGCAGGTGGATGGATGGATGAGATCTGGATGGATGGAGATATGGATGAGATCTGGATGGATGGATGGAGATATGGATGGATGGATGAGATATGGATGGATGGAGATATGGATGGATGGAGATATGGATGGATGGAGATGTAGATGGATGGAGATGTAGATGGATGGAGATATAGCTGGATGGAGATATAGCTGGATGGAGATATAGATGGATGGAGATATAGATGGATGGAGATATAGATGGATGGAGATATAGATGGATGGAGATATAGATGGATGGAGATATAGATGGATGGAGATATAGATGGATGGAGATATAGATGGATGGAGATATAGATGGATGGAGATCTGGATGGGTGGAGGGCAGGGTGGGTGGATGGATGGATGGAGGGCAGGTGGATGGATGGAGGGCAGGGTGGATGGATGGATGAAGGGCAGGGTGGATTAGTTATGTGTCTTTATCCTGCTGCTGATGGGATCATTCCACTGCACTGGTACTGGGAGGGCACCATGACCACTACCACCTCACCATGTCTGTGTGTGCATCACTGTCTGTGTCTCTCCACCTCGCCTCCGGAATTTCTTAACGGTGTGTCTGACTAACAGTGTTAGCTGAGTCCTCTGTTCTCTTTAGGTCCACCCTGTCAGTCAGGGGAATTTGCCTTTCCAGAGTATCTCAGACCCAGACATCTCAGGCTCTAACTTAGCTTCCCCACAGGCGTAGTAATACCTCTCCATGCATGATCACCGTGATGCTACCTGCCCTAGGCGTCGTAATACCTCTCCATGCCTGATCTTCATGCCACTACCTCTCTGCTCTGGTCTTCTCCACTCACCCAGGTGTGCTGGAGGCAGAGTGAGGTGAGGACCCCTGCTGCTGCCCAACTCCCTGCCCGATCAATAACTATATAACATTTTTCACGCAGGCAGAGAGCTTGTTGTGGGATGTTAACCTTAGCACAGCATATGTGGGATACTAAACCAAGACAAAACCTATTTCAAGGAATTGCACCGTGGAGCTATTGAAGCTGTAACACTTTGTTTTTTAACCTTTAATACATTACAATCTAAGGCAGTGTTTTTCAACTATTTTGAAAAACTTGTTTTGCTTGGGGGACCCCTTGAAGAAAATATAACAACTTATATGTTTATAAATGGTGTAGATGAAGACAGTAATGAAGATGGTGGTGTTGATGAATAATCTGTGTTTTCTCTGTGTGTTTCAGTTGGAGGTGCTACAGGAGTCCAAGATGATGATTCCAGACTGTCACAGGCGTTTGACCATAGCACACGCAGACCTGTCCCAGATACTAGTAAGCACGGCTCTGTTAGGAAGGAAAAACATTGAGAGGAACCAAACCCATCCTCCTTTTTCTTTCTTGCTGCAGGTTTAGCCATGATAGTGTTTTTGGCTTCCATGTCGGTGTGTATGACTGTTTAAAGTGACACACTGATCGTGCAGGTGTGTCTGTCTAAAGTTACACACTGATCATGCAGGGGTGTGGATGGGTGTGTGTGTGTGTGTGACTGTCTATAGTGACACATTGATCATGCAGGTGTGTGACTGTCTAGTGACCGATATAAGAAGCCAGAGAGAGGAACACACACGCCGCCACCACACACATGCATGTCTCAGGGTCCTCACAATTAGCAGAGAGCAGGAGTCAGGCAGCCGTGGCCTCACTGAGAGACACGTGCGGAAGGGAGAGGAGGAGAGAGGAAATCACAGATGACTCCTCTGGGGGGGGGGTCCCTCTCCACCTCCTACCAAAGCCCACTCTCACCCCTTCCAACACACACACACACACACACACACACACACACACACACACACACACACACACACACACACACACACACACACACACACACACACACACACACACACACACACATTACAGTTCATTAGCAGTTCTGTCACTGCGGTGGCCACCATAGGAACCCAGCACCACTCGATTAGCACAGATGTGACCCTCACATATATATATATTTTTTACGGAACCGTTCCACTGTGAAATCAATATGTGGATTGTAAATGTTAATTTTATTAAAAATGGGCTATGCTAGGGTTAGTAAAAGGGCTTTAGTATGATCATTTGGTGAATAGCCATGTGAATTGACTGGACTTTTTAATGTCTAGGTTAATTATGGGTTGATTGTAGATGGTAAGTTAGATTTCGTGTAATGCTATTTGATGGGTTGGTAATTTTAAAAGTGTGTGTGATAGTGTTAGTATTGATATCCTGTATGTGCTTGTGTTTGCAGGAAACAGAAGAGGACTTGGCTGAAGCAGAGGAGTACAAAGAGGCCAGGACCGTATTGGATTCAGTGAAGCTTGAAGGATGATGTTCTCACTCTGTAATGCACTACTTAAATGTCTATTTCATTCATCTGGGCTTGTTTGGAAACGAAGACAAACAAAATCGTTCAGCATCTTTTTCTCTTTCTCACTCTTTTTTTATTTTTTATTTCTACATTTGAAAACAACGTGCAGTCTGATCTCGACATCCTTCTCCAGAGTGTACAATCTCACACAAGAAGAAAATAAAAACGTATTTCTTTTCTTACCATGGGGGTTTGCTTGGTTTGTTTCTTCAACTATACAGCTGCAAATTAAGCCTGGTTGTATTGTTTAACTCATATTAAAGCTATACAATAGTACTGTAGTGTCTTTCATCAATTGATTTAGAAAGTGTTCCTCAATGTCTTGAATGGAGATATATTCTTCTTGATGATGACTGATTCAATATTTAGCCTAGTTTAATGTTTATTTGTTCTTAAGAATCAAGATAACAGTCAAAATAAGTGATAGACCGAAGAACATCCGGATGAGAGACAGGAGCTAGCTACACCATATCAAATTACATCCAACTATATATCATCATATAACATCGTCCTAGTGTCTGTGTCATGGGATTGGATAGAGAGAAATTGGCATGATGTCTGTTCCTAGGGGTAAGAATCAGGACACCGACCTCCGCTGGTGAATGAAGTCCATGCAGCCTAGTGATATCATCAGCACTGTCATTGCTAACCAGACAGTCTACAGTGGATCTGACAGGCTGTCCGTGAATTGACCAGTAGACCTAGTTGGGCATCAAGTCACACTGTGGCTTGTCCACAAGTTCACATTGCTTATTTTGGTCCGCAAATGTAGACATTTAAAAACTATAATTCAAGATTTTATTTGGGTTAACATATTTTTTATGTTCCACTGTGGAATTGGCTAAATAGTTTCTGTTTACCTGACCAAAATATGCCTACCGATATGCCAACCAAATAAAGGAAACACATTAATTTCGTACATGGCCTATTTAAGTTTCATTTCATTCCATTAGTTTGATTTGCTTTTTAAATTTAAGTCTTTATAAAACCCTAAACTGCTTGAAGATGTTTGGTGTAGGCCAATATATTTATTAAAGCCGACAAACATGTATTAGGTTGCTAAGCCTGTGTTAAAATCACTGCAAATTAATAATAACATTTGATTCTAAATGTTAAATCTCATGGCCTATTTTTTTTCTCTAAATTCACCCTCTTTCGAGGATAAGGCACCCAAGACACCTAAATGCCAGTCTAATAATACAAGACAAAAAACCTGACTGGGCAGACAAATTAGGTTACATTTGTCTTATTTTACAGATTTCGATAATTATCGGGATCACCCCGAAGTCTTATTAACGCTCTAATGAGGCGCGCGCCTCTCCGTGACATCCAGCCGCTCCATCTCGTTAAGGAAATCGCTCTTCAATGCTGATTATTTTATTTGGAACCATAATTATATTTATTTCGGATAAATCACGGTCTAATCGAGTCCGCGCAGAGGGCAGCGGCGCTAATTGAAGCATGAGATGCGGTGGTGGTCCGCGGGCGCTACCTGGATTTGTGACCAAACGTCGAGGCAAAGCGACGCACCTGGTGGATGTAGCCCTGGCAAGCACAGCGCCTATCTCTTTTCTCGCTCCTCTTTCCTCCCCAGAACTCAAAGACAACAATTTATTACTTCTAATCGCCCGACTGTCACCAAATCACCTGCACGAAACAAGAATCTAATTTGTTAAACTGGCATTTCTGCAAATGGAAGATCGATTTAGAATTCTCTAATTGAGGGAATACAGACGCCCGATGAATTAGATTTACCCTGGATGAAGAGGAGGAGAGGAGAAGAATAAAAAGAAGGAAAAAGAGTGAACAAAAACCATCCTCGGTGTTAGCTCTCTGCACCGTGCGTGGCCCGAGACAAGAATGCACGCGGGAGAGTGGTGACGGGCATTGGCGGTGGTGACGGGCAAAAGGTAACACGTTGTGTCTCTTGCATGAAACTCCCGGTGCGCCAGCGAATGCCCAAGGCCCCCGGTGGAAAGAGAGAGGTGCACTGGAAATCTCCAGTTCCAATAGGCCTACTGCGTATAGAATTACATTTGTTTTTCTTGTGGTTTTATTAAAAGTCACTCCTCATCTCCAGAGCGCGTGAAAATGTCTACTTTCCACTCAGATGCGCTGCATTAACTTGCAGGGGGCGAATTGGTTTGTTTGTCTATTTGTATTTCTATGCTGGATAAGATTGATGCGGGCTTGTTATGGGAATCTCAGCCAGGGAGAGAAGCCACTGCTTTGCTCCTTGTTGTTTACCCTAATTACAGCTTATTCAATTCAGCGAAATGAGGACCTTTATCTGACAAGCACACACACACACACACACACACATACACAGACACACTGTGTTAAATTATGGGTTACAATTTCGTTAGAGAAATACATAGTAAAGGTGTTTACATAGCCTAACACCGAGAATCCTTCAAATAAAAAAATAAATAAAGTAATAACAACATCAATAAATACAATCAAAATAATCATGTTTCACTATGGCACCAAATTGAATTGCCTTGCAGTTGGCAATTTTTTTTATCGGCCTATTGGCTTTCGAGTCCCTTATTTCAATATTTTGTAGCAGAGGTTGCTGTTTATTTGCAATATTTGTTCGTGATGAACTCGTGATTTTATTATATAAAATGTACTCAAAGGCTAATAATAAACAATAGCGTAGGCCTATTTGCCTATTTGAGAAATATTTTATAATTTCTGATGCTTTTGACTGATTGTATTAGGCCTATCATTATTATTATTATTGTTATTATTATAGAAAGGGGATATGCCTATGGTTACACAGTGTAGGCCTACTTGCAACATTCCACCGGAGTAAACATATACTGAAAATACCTTTTGTCGCACCAGGAAACGGTTACATTTCTTCCCACAAAAAAAATTATAAATCCACCATGTTTCGCCAATAAAGCTTAAAATCCATGTGCTTAGTTCTGGGGCAGGTATTGTCGTACAGAGATTCAATATATAGGTATGTACGAAGTAAACTAGGTGAATAAATTGCATTAGAGGGAGCCAATGTGTTTTCAGCCTAGTTGTTGTTTTTCTCCTCTGTCTTTGGGAAACAATCTGAAACCTATTTATAAGAGGAAAATCACTTCACCCGCCAAACAAAGTCCATCGTTTGCCCTTTACAGCACTGTAGAAAGATCAGACAAGGTGCATCAAAGAGCGTGGAATTCAATATAGGGTCACTTTCTGCACAAAGCATTTTAATAAAGCCTATGTGTATTTTTGTACATGATATATCCTTGAAAGTGCAGTTTTATTCCCATGCCTTGGAGCACCATGCCAATGCGCTTGCCTCTAGCCGTTTTCCCGGGTTAAATGTGAGCTGGCGAGCGGAGAGGAGTCATTCACTTTTGTTTGTACAGCCATAAAAGCCTTGAGCTATTGAAAACTCGTAAAATGAAGCGCGCAATCAATCACACCGCGCTATGCTGCTGTTCTGACTGAGCAGCGAAGACCAAACAAAGTAATGATTTTAAATGATCGTTATTGTTTCAGCGCACAACCGAAGACAGCTTAAACCGACACATATAAACTGGTAACATATTCAATAATTTTATAACGCTAATATGTTTACATCTCGTTGATGTTGAATATAGCAAATAAAAGATGTATGTTCTTCAAATAAAAAGTGGGAAAGAACAACACAAACCCGGACATCTTGAATTACGCACACATTCTCTGCTCCGGCGCTTTAATCCACGTTCTGTGACATTTTGGATATGGAAACGCAGAGGAACAGACAATTGTTTCCAAATCGAATCCACACTCTTCTCTCTTTTTTCATTTTCAGGACGCCGCAGTATAATAACCTACCCTGCGGTTGCGTGGCGCGTGAGCGATTGCCAGTGACCCCGTTGTGTCCGAGATTCTCTCCCGCTCCCCGGTCGGTCGTCCCACCAGATTGCCACTAGATAAAAGATGAGCCGAGCTAATTCAACTCGAGATGGGCTGGGAAAGGACCCCAAAGTGCCCCAAGTTTACGCTAGGACGCATCCTTTGTGTTACTTCCAAAAAGGCACCATTCATTCCACAACAAATGAACTAGCTTTCACAAAACCTTCCAACAGCTGTAGGGAGCCTGTTGGATTCTTTTGTGTCCCTTATATATTTTGGGAACATGATGTGTGACAAGAACCCAATGTGCTAATTGGTATAATGGCGGTATATTTATAGACTACATTGGATACCTGTTTATAGCCTACCTGCTTGGTCTGACTGAAATGAGTACGCTTAATTTGGGCAGATTGGATGAAAAATCAATACCATGAAAAGCAATTGGCCAACAGCAAAGTGTTTAAAGCATGATTGTGTCTGTTCTAGTGCAATCCACGCCTTCTGGGAGATCCGCTGTCTCCATGAAAGGGAAACATCCTCAGATCATGTTCAGCCACAACTCAGTTTCAACTTTCCGCTGAATTATGCATTTAATTTGCTCACATATCATGTACAATAAGTCCCACCCTGCATGACAGTCGAGCCTAAACAGTAGTAAATCAACTCTAATTTATACTGATTTTACTCTAATATTTGTAATAAAAATCGTATAGATTTGGCACGAATTACATAAAAGCCTAATGGTGTTGAAAATGACTCTGGCTAGAAATATATCGCTAATCTAAACGTTGTTGTTGGCTGAATGGGGAGTAAGAGGCATTAGCAGAGGTTCACTTCATCTCCAAAAGGCAGGACTGACTGGGACACGTTGGATAAAAAGAGGTCGAACATGTCTGGGGAAACTAAAACTATCCACAGCCATTCACAGTTTCAAAATGACAAAGGGCCTTGCTATTAAAACACAAGTCATTGAGCCACTTCAACAGACACTTGATATAAACGTAACCTTGACTTGGTTATAATATGTGGTATAAATGCACACTAAGAGCTTTCATACTCGGGCTATGTAGGTTTAACCTAATTTGAGGCAGTTAGTTGTGTAGGAAATATGTTCTGTCATTCACACGCCAGAAACGAGTCTAATATGTTTATGTAGCCACAGAGGCTGTTAACTTGGGTAAATTAGTCGTTGTTCAAACCTGGGGCTCATCCATTACAGAGAAAGGCAGCAACAGCACGCACAATTAAACAAATACTGCGCTGGTCCAGTTTATCAAATGGGTCGAAGCTTTCACAGATATTAAATCAAGTGATTTTATTTGATATCATTTGGAGTTGAAATCAAAGCCAATTACAGAAATGAGGAGAAATGAACTTGTGAATTTGGCTGGATGGGAGAATTTGAGCGGCTGGCTGCTCTGGGGTCTCGAGGTTGTTGACATATCTCTAGCTTCAAATCTGATTGGCTCTCCTTTAAAGAATCTCATGGGTTCATTGGGTTGTTAGGCGCCTCCCCGTTTCTCTAAAGGACATTATAATGCAAGGAACCTCCTTTTTTAACCACAAACAGAATTTGCTTTTATTTAGGCTATATATATTTTTTAAACAGGTTAAAGTCATAGAGATTTTTTTGAAATAGCATTTCGCACTGGAGAGGTGCGCAATGCTTTCGCACGCCGACCTCCTGGATGCTCGCCTCGGTGAGTTATCGTCGCCAAACTCCGGTCTTCAACTCTACTGTAAGCTGGAGGCACTTCTAATCTAAATCAAGCAGAGAAAATTGACAATTTGTTTCTTATTTTATCTTAATGTCAGTTAAGTGAGATAATTCATTGGAAAAGTAATTATTATTATTATATTACTGCGTAATTTGATTTAACCGTTTTCTAAATTATTGATGTGATCAAATGGAATTAAGGAGTAGCCTAGATTAAACGCTGTAGCCTATGACAGTTATGTGCTTGTTTAAAAGACAGTTAGTATCTGGTTTTATCCATAATGTAATGTCCACTTCGATGGTTTCACCATGTTTTTAGAGAGCATTTGTAAAGTGACAAAATGTTCAACCAATTATCTGCATGCATGACAAACTATTATCCCCTTGCCAGACTTCGTTAGATTCATAAAAGTGTCACTTTCGATAATCTAACTAAACAATGTATTTTAAAAATATATCATACTAATTTACATTTTTCCTATGCATTAGCCTATACAAGATAGTTGTGACATTGCCTTTAAATTCTGACCGGGTGTTGTCTATCCAGGGATGAAGGATGCCGCGGCAGAGCTGCTGGGTCACAGGGAGGCTCTGAAGTGCAGGCTAGGTGGTGGAGTTGGACCTGACCCCGGCCACTCCGGCGAGCTAGCCCCGGGGCCAGACACCGTGGAGGGGACCACCATGCTCCCTGGAGACGATATCAACAATGGTGGATCCAACCCTTCCGGCGTGCAGGCCAACAGTAAAGAGCAACAGGACAAGCAGCAGCAGAATAACTCCAGCCAATCCGGAGGAAGTCAGAGTCAGAAACAGAAGCGACACCGGACCCGATTCACCCCAGCCCAACTTAACGAACTGGAGCGCAGCTTCGCCAAAACGCATTACCCAGATATCTTCATGAGGGAGGAACTGGCCCTACGGATCGGCCTAACGGAATCTCGCGTTCAGGTAACGGAATCTCGCGTGCAGGTTTGTTTGTGATATGGATTGGGAAATGTATGTGTCATAGCAAATTATTTTGAAACAAATAGCCTATAATAACACTGTAAGAGTAGTGTACTAATACTGCGGGAAATGATACGATGAAATGTGTATGTAATGTGCCCTCTTAACCCTCAAAAAGAATGTAAATATTAACCGTCAGTGGGTGTTATTATTTCACTTCACGTGCACAATAACAATATTTCCTCAAGTAACTAGGCACCACGGCTAATTGGAAAGTACATCTTCATTACAGTCTAAATTACCACTCGGTGAAAATATCTAACTCACAGCTGTTCTCACAGAAGTGCCAATATAATATAGGCTAAGAAGCTTGAATCTAAAGAAGATGAAGTGTATACTATTGAAGGGATTAAAATAGGCCAACCATACATCTTGATACTGCGTAAAAATTTGGCCACTAGAAATGTATAATAACCTAAACTATTTGCCACTAATAGGCTATTCCCTTGGAGCTAAAACTACATTTAATCCATTAGCGATATACTATAGGAGTATATCATATAGGCCACGCCTTGTGTTCCTCGAGGCAACCATCTTTTATTTCCTTGTGCCAAAAATAATAATAGCTTACACCTGAACCTCGATTGTATTTTTGGAGGGTCTTGTTTTTGTTGTTAAAAGTATCAGGAAATACAAAATGTATGCTAGACTAACCTAAATCTCTGACAAAAACTGCACTGGGTGCGCGACCTGTCCATGGTTCTGAAAATAACGCGCAAGAGCCCGGGTAATAACGTTCTACAGCGATTTGGTTGAAACCAGATGCAAGAAACGTGTCCCAAAATTATGTTATTCAAGACAGAGCTGACAAAACCGGGATGTTATGAGATACAATTGTCCAGAATGAACGAACAGAACTAATAAAAATAAAATTAGAGATTAAAACAGCTTTTACCATAGGTGCACCTCCGTCACGCTGTCTCGTCGTTGCCATTGTTATCGACATTCTACAGATGCCGCAGAATATTGACATCTGATTGATGTTTAGGCCTAATGCCAAGTCTTTCTGAGCAGGGGCTAGTGACTGATTCGTCAAATTTACACTATAGTGGCCTGGAAATAAAATGACATTGCTAACGTAGACAAATAATTAGTAGAAAACAACTTTGCCGTTATTATAATGTCGTCATGTTTACTTTGCTAGCTCGTGGCAACATTGCATCTCTCTCAAGTTCGTCAGAAATAGATAGCAATGCTAACGTTAGCTAGCTAAAATTTGGTTGCTCTCCCATCAATATTAACTAGCTAGCGTTATACTGCATCTAAAGTCAATCTGGAGACATCACACTGATGACAAAAGCTTTTCCTACTAATCCTTTTGAAATGTCATCGTGTTTCCCATCCACAGTTATGCATTTAAGATGACATTTTCATCACCACCCATTGAGACGGCATTGAACAGAATTCTCAGCTGGGCATCATTCTTAAAACGAACGTTCAAAACAAGATTGTGATGAAACGTGCAACCCATGTCTACAAAGTTGCATTAATAAATCGACTTGGATAGTTACTATAATTTAAATTCCATGAGTGTAAGTTTTCATAATATCTGAAAATTACAGATTTTACGTGGACATATTAAGGTCATCTTAATGTAGGACCTAGGTAGCCGATATAATTCATGAAAATAAGAATTTCCTAAATATGAGTGTATGTTTTTCTACTCACTGTATCAAAAGCAACATTCAGTTTTGCATGCATACATTTGACTGAATTATTATGCACTGTAAACTACACAAATTATCATGTGCAATGTGCATATGCAATAAGCCACACATACAACTCTCAATGGGCCAGATGAAATGATACAAGAGGTAGGCTATTTTATTAGGTAATGACTTTGGTCCTTAAAATCTAATAACGTTTCGTTTTGTTGTCCTATTGGAGTGGGCCTATATTCGTGCGTTCTCATGCATAATAAAAATGGAATGATGATTTTATCTTTATTATACCCTCACTATTAAACTATATTTTACAACATAATTACTTCTATGTCGATATTAGGTGACAACATGACCAATGGTAGGCCCTAATGGTTTATTTTGTTTCCCTTTACATTCCAAATAGCTCAGTTGTCAAAATAGCTCACGAGATAAATTCAATAATAGCTCGACATAGCAGTTGGTTTGGGTCCTCTGATGCATCGTCGTTCATTACCATTAGCCCTTCTCACGATGATAGTGCAATAAAACCAAATCCATTATTATCAACCAATTTCTGAATTATTTATTGCGATAAGGGCTTATTAAGCAGCAATGAAAAATGCAGAGGAGTCGTTCACATGTGAAACAGTAACTGCGGTAATCATTATTATTGCACGGATCAATTTGGTTTCAATATCTTATTTACATAAAATAAGAATTAGCGAAATGACGAGCCATTTATAAAGAGTATAGCCAATGATAATAATAATAGGAAGCCAGTGGGTAAAAATAGCATATATCTGGGATGTTTCGAATGAGAAGGTGCATGCAGCTTGCACTGTTCTCTTCTGAAATGGGCCTGTCAGAGTTCCACGTCTTAATGGCGGAAGCGCTGAACGTGTACTCTGTCTTTTAAACAGAATGAGAAATTGCATTTTCTTTCCTTTGAAGTGTAATGCATTTGAGGCCTGATTTCACGGCTGGCTGCTCTGGGGGATAGACTGAGATTGGGCCTCTTAATACTACGGCACAGTTTCTCAACCAAATCTTCACATTAATCATCGGCGCTAACCGGGTTAGGCCTACTATGAGATCTATATAGACAGTCTCTCAAGGACCCGCAGAATAAACACTGCGTGTGCCATTTACAACTGAGGCCTGGGTCACATTAATAACGCCTTTATTTCCGAAATACTATTATTATTGCTGTTTTGTGTAGGCCAAAAGTAAGTGTTTATATCCATGCTATGCAACAAATTATATAAGCTAAGTTTGATAGTACGAAAAAGTACGAAAAAGGTATGCACTCCACTGTAATTCGCTCTGTATAATTTTTTATAATATTCTAAATAGTAAACGGGTTTCGGCTAGCATATTTAAAATTAATATCAAAATCATGGGCTATAGGGCTCATAACAGTTACAACACCATATTGTCAGCTGACTGGACCACCTCCCTCATAGGGCTATTGTGTTTTCTGACGTAGCCATTTTTATTTTATGATATCCATGGACTAATGCAGGCATGCCACAGACCATTTACTGACATGGATTTTTGGCGTTATGTCATGTAAGATATCAAATCCTTCGTTTATGGCATATCATTTCATCCGTTGTATATCATATCTAGTGTTATTCATGGAATCCGCTGATATAAAGAAGATTTGTAATGGAAATATCTGTGTTATGGGCTTCCTTCTCTTCTAAGAACTTAAACGTCTTTCCCGTGCGTTAAAGTGACCGTATAGAGAAGTGTACAGTAGCCTACTCATTGTGTCTCACATTGATGACACTGTAGCCAGATTCTAACCCATCTCTCTCCCTCTCTCTCTCTACTCCAGGTTTGGTTCCAGAACCGACGCGCCAAGTGGAAGAAGCGCAAGAAGACCACCAACGTTTTCCGCGCTCCGGGAACGCTGCTGCCCACCCACCACGGCCTGCACAGTCAGTTCAACTCTGCTGCTGCCGCCGCCGCGGCCATGGGCGACAGCCTGTGCTCCTTCCACGCCAACGACACCCGCTGGGCCACGGCAGGGATGCCAGGCGTCTCTCAGCTGCAGCTCCCTCCAGCCCTGGGTCGCCAGCACCAGCATGCCATGGCGCAGTCCCTGTCCCAGTGCAGTCTGTCCGGCCCGCCGCCCAACTCCATGGGGCTATCCAACATGTCATCGAACGGATCCGGGCTCCAGTCTCACCTCTACCAGAACCCGTTCCCCGGGATGGTCCCGGCCTCCCTGTCCGGTCCCACCAACGTGACGAGCTCTCCCCAGCTGTGTAGCTCCCCGGAAAATGACGTCTGGAGAGGGACGAGCATCGCCTCCCTGCGGCGAAAAGCGCTGGAGCACACAGTATCCATGAGTTTTACTTAGTAGTAGGCCAAGCACCACGTTTTAAGCGTTTTTCTTTTTTACTTTGTCATCTATAATTTTTTGTTTTGTTGTTGAACACATCCAGTCCAATGCAGTTGGACAAGGATGAGAATGTCTCCAAGCAAAAAAAGCAAGGCAGCAGCAAAACAACAGCCACAGTTTTGTTGGCACACTAATACTAAAACCAAACGATTTGAAGGTGGATAAATGGGTAAATGTTTAGCTTATTAATTTATGATGTGCATGTATTGATTTATAACTTTTATAACTTCATTTATTTTACATGTAGGCTATGTATATTTATTTATTTGTTTATCATTTTATTTATTAAAAAATATATATTTACCACCTCGTTTTCATTTCCTTTGTCTATAACAAAATACTGCTGATATTTGCTAGTGGAGTTTCTAACAGTTTCCACCGGCCAATGGTCGAGGGTGTAAAAAAAAGAAAAAAAAAAAAAGAATAAAACTCGTTTTTAATGTCACCTGCTGCACAGCATGTAACCATGATTGGCCACGGGCATGCGCCATGCACGTGCAGATATCACACACCTGGGAGTTTTTTTGTTTGAAAAGCATAAAAAGATTCATACAACGGAAGAGGAAGACAAGCGATAATCTCAAAGGAATCACACAACATGGAAACGAACTTGACTGCATGTGCTGGCCAAGGTAAATTTACGGAAACAGGCCTACTATAATTAAGACAAGAAAAATCGACTTGAATATAATCTGTTATATAGGATGTTTTGTGTAGAGGAAGCATTCTTGACTTGTTCCCATTTGGTCAGTTTGTGATATGTTCTAAATTATTGTCTGTGCTTATTATCATATCAGAATTTCTTAAATGTTTGATCTGATACTGAACAAACCATTTCGTTTCATGGCCATGTTTTTATCAATTGACTGTAAATGAACAAATTAAAATCATTTTCAATATGTCACATCACGAATCAAACTCCTTTTCTTGAACGTGACGCATGCACCCAGCCTATCAGAATCAAATACTGACCTAATGTTTATTTGTATTTCCCTAAAATGCTTCATACCGGGACTCGAAGGCACGGGCATGAGTCACCGTTCTCCGGTGATATACGGTAGGCCTACAATAAATAGGAAAACCGATGATCCAAACATCAAACTATCTAACAACGAGCTGTAAATAGTCTACAGTATATCCGTCCAATATGTACTGCTACTGATATTTCACCGATGTAGGCTACTGATGGGTTTCCACCCCCAGACCAGAGAAAAGCAATGTGGGTGTGTTATGGATATGAAAGCTCAAGGCAATGAATAATATATCTTTATATTTATAGATTTCTATAATTTCTATAACAGAAATACGTGTTAAATCGTGCACATCTTTCAAAACAACAAACGTTTTTGCCGAATCGAATGACACATCCTATCCAGCCAAATATGTCAAGTAAATGCGACCCGTGCCATGAGTTCTGCCTTCTCTTCCCCCCGAGCTCCATTGACGGGTTTGACCTTAGATGTGATGGATACTATTGCGGTGTAACGTTGATTGTACAGGCCTATATTTTGTTTCGTCATGTCAATGTATATCACGGATTCATTCATCAAACCCATATTTGGAGCAATCTCGGCTGTATTAACGCACGTCCCTGAGGATAATCTCCCCAACAAAACGGCGACAAGCTCTAAATCGTGGTGCCGCAGCAGCATAATTTACACCGCCTCCGACAGAACATCAAACAGGCATGTGGAGCGAGCTATTAAACTCTACACATATTTTACCCCCCCCCCCCCCCCCTCTGTGTGTGTGTGTTGGAACCACTGATCTATGTGACCTTCTCTGTTTATGACAGTAGGCCTATAGTGTGTCTATGGTTGGAGAATGGGACTACCTGAAGAGAGGATATAGGACAATGTCTCCACATGAGAGGCTTGGTAAATGCACTAGTGTGTTTACAAATGAGTAAATTGAAATAATAATAATAATCATCATCATATTAGTAATGTTGTCTGGGGTTTGGTTAACGAAACCCACCGGCACCCTGTTTTTCTTTGGCTGCCACTGCTACTTCTTTAGGTTACATTCTCAATAGTATTACATTCAAGATCTACCCATTGTTGCTTGTTCTTTACCTGGATCGGAACATCCAGCACATGATGTAGAGTATCACTGTTGATCTGGATGCTCTCCTCCATACAAACTAGCATAAATAAATAATAAAGCTACAAAAAGTGCAACAACTGGCACTCAATAGCCGAGTGAACACCAGTGTGTGTGTGCGCGCATGTGTCGACGTCTGGATGTGTTAATATTCACAGAGCATCACAAGACAATCAGGAGGGTTGGGGAGGCGTGCACAGGGATAAAGATTTTCCCAGTCCTGGCGACAGATGCGAAATAATATTACATAAATGTAATAATTTGTTTCACTATCACCCAGGTTAATTACTTTGTGGAAATGGGTAACCCATTTCTCATTGGGTAATTTGTCACACACTGACGCGAGAGCCAATCAGTGACCCCGCTGTTGGTGGGATCATTTCTCCCAGAATTCTGTGCAGCGAGTGTGTCGCGGAAAATGTGGGAGCGAGCCAATGTTTACCTCCTATTTATTTCACACAAATAAATGAAATCAGTCAATAAACCATCCAAGGGTGAATATGGCTCTCTTTGTCCAGGATTATGAATGAGAGCTCATTAATTTTCTCTCAGGCTCTGTTTGTGTGTGTGCGTGCGTGCGAGTGTGTGTGCGTATGTGTTTGTGTGTGCAGGGGTGTGTGAGGGCTTGAGTGTGTATTTTAAAGGGTGAGAGAATGTGTTCGAAAGCTTCCTGAGAGAGTGTGTGTTTATGCATTGATGTACAATAGCTGTTTATGCATATATTGCCAGACTGCATTGTTCCACCCTCATTTACCTACCCATTCATTGGAAAATGTCTGCAGAAGATTACAGATATCATTACAACTGCTATAGCCAATATTCTAACTAGCACATCAGTATGTCCTATGTTTTAATGCAACATTGACTACCACTACCATTCAGCAAAAATAGATGAGAATAACTGAGAACACAACAGCAACCCTGGTCACAAAAAATAACATAGCTATTTAATACTAGTGATGTTGTACTATGCACAGTGTGTAAAGATGTTTAAATCATTATCACAACCATTGGTAAAATTGGTTGGATCACTCTTAAAAACATAGGGAAGAGCATTAGATCTTTGCATTCTACTCTGTTCTACAGAGTACAACTCTGGATATGTCTGACGATGATGGGAAGGCATGGTTATAATGGAGGAGAGACATCATTTGGTCTGACAGACAGGAGAATATCTTGGCTGGTGATTGTTGTTCCAGATGACGCATGGTGAAGAATTCCATCTCCAGGTTTTATTCATTCCAGTCTAAGTAGTGAAGAGTCTGGCTCTGGCTGTGTTTGGTCCAGTCTGACCAGACTGACTGACACCTAGCAGCTCCCACCATCCGTCATCGTTTGAGAATGTCTTAATTATATTACATGCAAATGAAGAGATTCAATTTTGTGCCCATTATCTATCCATAAGAGCAAATGAACGGAGCATCACTGGGGTCAGAGAGAGAGGGAGAGAAAGAGAGAGACAGAGTGAGAATTAAATATGTTATTTTTTTGTTGTTGCAGTTTTTAAAGAATATTATTTCTTTTTTTTTTTGCTGTATTGAATGGATAGTTAAGTGTCGGATAGACATGGATGTTAAAGGGGGGTCGAGTCAAAGGGCAGTGGGCCGGATTTGAACCCTTTGCCGACTCTGGCATACATGTGTATGTACATGTACATCGGTTGTAACCACTGGACCTCACAGAACACTTAAAGATATTTTAATGATTGTAACGGCTGTCATAGTCGTTCTCCTCCTCAGACGAGGAGGAGCATGGATCGGACCAAGATGCGGATTGGTAAGTATTCATTATTTAATGGAAAAACAACAAACACTACAAAATACAAAAACCAACAAACGTGACTAACCCGAAACAGTCCTGTGTGGCCCAAACACTGACACAGGAACAAACACATACAAAACACAAGTGAAACCCAGGCTGCCTTAGTATGATTCTCAATCAGGGACAACGATTGACAGCTGTCTCTGATTGAGAATCATACCAGGCCGAACACAAAATCCCAACATAGAAAATCAAACCTAGACCAACCCACCCAACTCACGCCCTGACCAACTAAAACAAATACATGACAAAGGAAAACAGGTCAGGAATGTGACAATGATAAGATAGTTGTAATATTTGACATTTTGATATCACCATCCCACATCCATTTTTGCAAAACATTAGAGAGAACAGAGCACTCAAAGTGTGTGTGTGTGTGTGTGTGTGTGTGTGTGTGTGTGTGTGTGTGTGTGTGTGTGTGTGTGTGTGTGTGATAGGTCAATGTTGGATAATTAACCTATGATGATGGATAAACAGCAATTACAGTTTTACTCATGTGACAAATTGGAGTGACAGAGGCCTGAATCTGGTCATGCATGCTCCTTAGTCTGCTCTTAAAGTTTCTGAACACACTATTCCAGTCACTGTCTATTATATTACAGTATGAATGTGTTGTAACAGTGTTATTGCAGTATATTGTACATTAATATTACTGTTACAACAATAAATCTGTATACAACACTTTCTTCTTATCAGTCGTGAGATACAGGCCTTTAACACTGCCTTTACACCTCTTGTATTGTAGTGTGAGTGTAGTATGTATCAGTATAGTGTGAATGATGTGTGTATCAGTTTGAATGTTGTGTGTATCAGTTAGATTTTTTAAATGTTTATTTTACCTTTATTTAACTAGGCAAGTCAATTAAGAACAAATTCTTATTTTCAATGACGGCCTAGGAGCAGTGGGCTAACTGCCTTGATCAGGGGCAGAATGACAGATTTTTACCAGGTCAGCTCTGGGATTCAATCTTGCAACCTTTCGGTTACTAGTCCAACGCTCTTGTCACGTCCTGACCTTAGAGAGCCTTTTTATGTCTCTATTTGGTTTGGTCAGGGTGTGATTTGGGGTGGGCATTCTATGTTGTGTTTTCTATGTTTCTTTATTTCTATGTTTTGGCCAGGTATGGTTCTCAATCAGGGACAGCTGTCTATCATTGTCTCTGATTGGGAACCATACTTAGGTAGCCTTTTCCCTCCTTTCAGTGTGGGTAGTTGTCTTTGTTTGTGGCACTATAGCCCTTAAGCTTCACGGTCATTTTGTATTGTTTATTGGTTTTGTTGGCGTCATTCCAAGATAAAAGTAATGTACACTCACCACCCTGCGCTTTGGTCCAGTTCTTCCAGCATCGGCCGTGACAGCTCTGAATGTTGTGTGTATCAGTTTGAATATTGTGTGTATCAGTGTGAATGTAAAACCCGGGCCTCCCGGGTGGCGCAGTGGTCTAGGGCACTGCATCGCAGTGCTAGCTGCGCCACCAGAGTCTCTGGGTTCGCGCCCAGGCCCTGTCGCAGCCGGCCGCAACCGGGAGGTCCGTGGGGCGACGCACAATTGGCATAGCGTCGTCCGGGTTAGGGTTAGGGAGGGTTTGGCCGGTAGGGATATCCTTGTCTCAGTATGTAAAATGTAATAAAATGTATGCACCCTATTGTAAGTCGCTCTGGATAAGAGCGTCTGCTAAATGACAAAAATGTAAATGTAATGTAAAACATGGCCCTGCAGTGGATAGCATCTGTCTTATGGGCTCCTGACAAATTCTAATATTTTGTGTGTATTTTTTACGCTGATCGTAACTTCTTTTGTACATAATGTCTCTGCCATTAATTCCTATGACCGGAAACAACTTCTGGACATCAGAACAGTGATTACTAACCTCAATTTGGACGGAAATGTCTACTTCAACGAGTCGGCAGCTCTGGACGTTACTCCGAACATGGCCCTAATCCTCGAAATAGGAAGCGGTGGCGAAAGACAGGCAGGGGAGGGGAGGCACCCTGACGAGACTATGTCGGTGAACAAATACAGTAGAACACCATTTCCCTCTGTTCTATTGCCGAATGTGTAATCAATGAAGAACAAACTGGATGAGCTCCGTTCGAGACTATCCTATCAACGGGACATGAAAAACTGTAATATCCTATTTTTCTCAGTCGTGGCTGCACGAGGACATGGATATACATCTCACTGTTTTTTCTATGTATCGTCTAGACCGGATGCCAGACTTAGGCAAGACAAAGGGAGGAGGG
This sequence comes from Salvelinus fontinalis, assembly GCF_029448725.1. Classification (NCBI taxonomy): domain Eukaryota; kingdom Metazoa; phylum Chordata; class Actinopteri; order Salmoniformes; family Salmonidae; genus Salvelinus; species Salvelinus fontinalis. Next base: position 14,950,527 of record NC_074685.1, read on the forward strand.
ATGTGTGTCTTTGTTAACAACAGTTGGTGAGCGATCTCTAATACTAAGGAAGTCTCAAGTTTTTGCTCGCCTGAGTTAGAATACCTCATGATAAGCTGCAGATCGGCTGTCTCTGTTCTCTTTTCATGTCTCATCCCTCTATGTATTTATTAATTATCATCACTATTTTTGTTAAGAGAGATTTCATCTGTACTTTTCATAGCTGTTTACATACCACCACAAAGCAATGCTGCCACTAAGACCGCACTCAACAAGTTGTATAGGGCTATAAGTAAACAAGAAAATGCACTTTCAGAGGCGCTGTTTCTTGGCCGGTGATTTTAATGCAGTGAAACCGAAATCCGTTTTAGCTAATTTTGTCACCTCTGCAACAAAACTCTACATCACCTTTACTCCACACACAGAAACACATACAAGGCCCTCCCCCACCCTCCCATTGGCAAATCAGACGATAACTCCATCCTCCTGCTTCCTGCTTACAAGCAAATGCTCACACAGTAAGAACCAGCAACACACTCAATACGGAAGTGGTCCAAGGAAGTGGATGTTTCACCAGCACAGATTGGAATATGTTCCTGGATTCATCCAATAACATTGAGAAGTTTACCACATCAGTCACCAGCTTCATCAATAGCTTTGACGACGTCGTCCCCACAGTGACCGTACGTACATAGCCCAACCAGAAGCCATGGATTACAGGCAACATCCGCACTGAATTTGAGGCTAGAGCTGACACTTTCAAGAAGTGGGATACTAATCCGGGCGCTTAAATGAAATCACGCTACGACCTAATCCGGGTAAGCCATCAAAAAGGCAAAGAGCATCAATACAGGACTAAGATCGAATTCTACTACGCCGGCTATGATTCTCAACAGATGTGGCAGGGCTTGCAAACTATCACAGATTACAACGAGAAACTCAGCTGCGAGCTGCACAGCGATGTGAGTCTACCAGATTAGCTAAATGCCTTCTATGCTCGCTTCGAGGCAAGCAACACTGAACCATGCATGAGTGCAACGGCTGTTCCGGACAACTGTATGATCTCACTCTCTGTAGCCGATGTAAATAATACCTTTAAACAGGTTAAAATTTACAAGGCCGCGGGGCCAGATGGAATAACAGGATGCATACTCAGAGCATGCGCTGAGGAAGGCCCAACATTTTTTTTTAAACTCCAGCCTCCCAAGCAATAGACGGTTCTCTCTGCTACAGCACGGCAAGTGGTACCATTGCGGTACTAATTCTGGAACGAAAAGAACCCTGAACAGCTTCTACTGCCATGCCATAAGACTACAAAACAAGGCTGCTAAAAAGCTAATAAAATGGCTACCTGGACAACCTGCATTGACCCTTTCGTGAACTAACTCTCATGCACTGACTCTATGCACACACACCGAACTCTACCTACATGTAGTGTGTATCATTATAGTTTGAATGTAGTGTATATCAGTGTGAATGTAGTGTATATTAGTGTGTATCAGTTGTGAATGTAGTGTGTATCAGTGTGAATGTAGTGTGTATCACTATAGTGTGAATGTTGTCAGTGGAGATGTAGTGTGTATGGGCATGGAGGATGCAGAGGTATGAGTGGGTAAAGCAGGACACAGTGAGGAGGTAATGCGGAGGGACAGTGAGGTGTGTTGGTCAGGAATGAGCCTCTCTCCACTACAAGGCTTTTACAGTCACAGCACAGCTAGCACCGGGTAAAGGTGGGAGTGGCTCTTATCGAATGCTGTAGCCAGCTCTCGGTTAAATCACACCTTAAATCCTTTTCCATCATCATAACCATTTGTTTTCCTATCAGGGAGGGTGAGATGGGATGGGAGGGGAGCAGAACAGGAGGGAAGGAGGAAGAGGAGGTACATTCTGCCTCTGATCTCGGTGCTCTCTCTCTCTCTCTCTCTCTCTCTCTCTCTCTCTCTCTCTCTCTCTCTCTCTCTCTCTCTCTCTCTCTCTCTCTCTCTCTCTCGTTAGTGGTAGTGGTAGTGTTTGGTGGTCCTCATTCGTTTCATTATTTCCTCATGCTGCTGATTCCTTCCATAGTTCATGTTGACATATTATGTGTGGACACTGTGTCCCTCTCCCTCAATTCTCCTCTTCCTATTCCTTTATTTTCCTCTCAGCTTTCCTGACCCCTCCTCTTTCCTCCTACAGTATGTCTCCAAACTCCCTTCTCTCTCCTCTTTCTCCTTCATATTTTCCTCTTCCTTGCTCTCCTCTTCTCTCACCCCTACCCAAACCTCTGTACATCTAACCCACTCAGCTCTGATAGTCGACAAATAGTTGCACATTCAAGCCTTATTCACCTCTCCTCCCTCCTCCACTCCCTCAATCCACTCCCTCCACCACTGCCACCAATCCTTCCCCCTCTCTCTCTCTCTCTCTCTCTCTCTTTCTCTCTCTCTCTCTCCCTCTCTCTCTGTCTCCCTCCTCCCTTCTCCAGCTGCCCTTGAGCTTTTCTATTACCACATGGAAAGCACCTCGCAGCCCCTGACAAGCGCAGCGGATCGACACTAAATCAGAAATCAGTGCCAGCCGCCGATCTGAGGCACCATGAAGGTCACAGACCATCCGCCGCGGCATCTCAATCTGGAGAACAGAGCAGGAACACAGACACAACTAGAGCACACAGACACCCGACAGAGAGGTAGAGAGGGAGGTAGTTGGGTAGAGAGGGTGATAGAAGTGTAGAGAGGGAGGTAGACGGGTGAGAAGGGGAGGTAGAATGGTAGATGGGGAGGTAGAAGGGGAGAAGGGGAGGTAGAAGGGTAGAGGGGGAGGTAGAAAGGTAGAAAGGTAGAGGGGGAGGTAGAATGGGAGAGGGGGAGGTAGAATGGGAGAGGGGGAGGTAGAAGGGTAGAGGGGGAGGTAGAAGGGTAGAGGGGGAGGTAGAGGGGTAGAGGGGGAGGTAGAGGGGAAGGTAGAAAGGTAGAGGGGGCGGTAGAGGGGAAGGAAGAAGGGTAGAGGGGGAGGTAGAGGGGAAGGTAGAAGGGTAGAGGGGGAAGTAGAAGGGGGCGGTAGAAGGGTAGAGGGGGAGGTAGAAGGGTAGAGGGGGAAGTAGAAGGGGGCGGTAGAAGGGTAGAGGGGGAGGTAGAAGGGTAGAGGGGGAGGTAGAAGGGTAGAGGGGGAGGTAGAAGGGGGAGGTAGAAGGGTAGAGGGGGAGGTAGAAGGGTAGAGGGGGAGGTAGAGGGGAAGGTAGACGGGTAGAGGGGGAGGTAGAGGGGAAGGTAGAAGAGTAGAAGTGGAGGTAGAATGGTAGAGGAAGACAGGGAGAGGGGGAGGTAGAGGGGGAGAGGGGGATGTAGAAGCATAGAGAGGGAGGTAGAAGGGGAGAGGGGAGAGGGGGGATGAAGATGGGGAAGGTAGAAGTGTAGATGTGGAGGTAAAAGGGTAGAGGGGGAGGTAGAGGGGATGGTAGAAGGGTAGAGGTGGAGGTAGAAGGGTAGAGTAAGAGGTAGACAGGGAGAGGGGGAGGTAGAAGGGTAGAGGGGGAGGTAGAGGGGAAGGTAGAAGGGTAGAAGTGGAGGTAGAAGGGTAGAGGAAGAGGAAGACAGGGAGAGGGGGAGGTAGAGGGAGAGAGGGGGAGGTAGAAGCGTAGAGAGGGAGGTAGAAAGAAAGGGAGAGGGGGAGATAGATGGGGAAGCGTAGAGGTGGAGGTAGAAGGGTAGAGGGGGAGGTAGAGGTGGAGGTAGAAGGGTAGAGGAAGAGGTAGACAGGGAGAGGGGGAGGTAGAGGGGGGGGGGTAGATGGGGAGAGGTAGATGGGGAAAGTAGAAGCGTAGAGGTGTAGGTAGAAGTGGAGGGGGGGGTAGAAGGGGAGGTAGAAGCATAGATGTGGAGGTAGAAGGGTAGAGGAAGAGGTAGACAGGGAGGGGGGATGTAGAGGGGGAGGCAGACGGAGAGAGGGGGAGGTAGACGGGGAGATGGGGAGGCAGACGGAGAGAGGGGGAGGTAGACGGGAGAGAGAGAGGTAGTCAGGGAGAGGGGGAGGTAGATAGGGAGAGGGGGAGGTAGATAGGGAGAGGGGGAGGTAGATAGGGAGAGCAGGATATATAGACACAGCTAGAGCACAGCAGAGCCAGCAGTCACAGAGGGAGAGATGAGGAAAGAGGGAGAGAGAGAAGGTAGAGAGCGTATAAAGAGGGAGATAGAGGGTAGAGGAGGAGAGGGCCAGGGGGAGATTTGGGCCAGTGGTTGTCATGCTATGGTAATCTACAAATCCTACTGAGTCACATTAACACTATCACAGAGAAAATAATAAGAGTCTAATAGTGCAGTCTTTGACAGTGTTGTTTTTAGTTCTATGTCCAGAGAAGCACAATATTTTGAATGAGATGAATAAATACATTCTGTGTTTTCTATTTCAAGACAGATTTACCTGTCTAAACACTGTATGGGTAAATAGCAAGGCAAACATGTTGTTTCAGCCATAATTCCCCAAACGCTTTCAGTATCTGTTTCCACTGAAGGATGTGCTTCTCTCCAGAGCTTCGAGTTGTTGTACACTGCCATCTAGGTGTCACAGATGATTGTGTAATTACAAGGTAACAAACAGACTAGCTATATGGTGCATATACATGTTATAAAATGTTATTTCATTTTTTAAATTCCTCCCATATCGATTATTTTATAGCGTGGAAAGGGTCGAGAAAATAAATTATGTATATCTCTGCACAAATTATTGTAAGAATTATGGCCAGTACAAGACCACATTTGCTTAGAGATACAGTAGAGAATGGTTGTCAACCAGGTAACTATAGCATTAACATCACACAAAACAGTTAGCCAGCTACTACTTCGTCAGACCCTGAGGTAATAAGGATAATGAACAGGCAGAACAATAATATCAGTTTGTCGACAGGTCTTTGCGAAGTTGCGTTTCCGTTTTTCACGTTTTCATTAATGTGTCCTTTCTGCGCTTCCGTAGTTAGCTACTGTCACATGAATGTTTTGTTGCGAAAGCTCAGCTTGACAGTTTCATGTCAAATTTCACGGGTCTTGGTTTGCCAGCTGGATCTCAAGTGGCAGATTTCCCTACTAAATAACAACGAGATATCCCCGACAGCTATTTTAAAGGCATCAAGACGACCGTGATCTGGGAACGTCTCACGCCAAATGATTGTTAAGGCAAGATATAATCACATTCTCTGCTTGCTAACCTGAATTAGCTTGTCAGAATTGTTTACATGCAGAGGTTAGCTGTTTGTCATCAACAACAGCAATTGCATATTGTGCCATGGTGCAACTTCTGACATCTGTCTTCTCCTTGTCATCAGAATCTCCTGCATAGCCATTAGCCAGTCATGCTACGATGGATACTCGGTGGTCGGGAAGCACAGGGGTCTGTCGAGGTAATAGCTGGCTAACTGTTTTGTGTGATGTTAATGCTATAGTTACCTGGTTGACAACCATTTCTCTACTGTATCTCTAAGCAAATGTGGTCTTGTACTGGCCATAATTCTTACAATAATTTATGCAGAGATATACATAATTTATTTTCTCGATCCTTTCCAGGCTTTTCTCACTATAACTTACCTTCTCTTATGTGATTGAATTCACTGGGTGGCTTTCCAACCTGCTGTCTCTCCTCGTCTCATTTTTATCCCTTATGTGTGCAGAAAAACCCTGTGCTATTCATTGGGGAGGAACAGCCCAAAAACTGGTTCACTGAACTGCAGGTGCTAAAAGGACATTTTGACATTGTTCGATTTCTGGTGCAGATTGATGACTTCAGGTAAGCACCTCTCCTCTCTCTCTCTCTCTCTCTCTCTCTGCCTCTGCTCTCTACCATCTGCTGGACTCTATCTCTCAGTGGGATTGACAGCAGATCCTCTCCAAAGCAAACGTACAGAGCGTGACAAGAGCTTAATCATCACCACTGCTGGACTGTGTGTGTGTGTGTGTGTGTGTGTATGATCTTCTCCTCAACAAATCTTTACTGGATTGTGTGTATTTTATACTGTATGTGTGCGGTTACTCTATAGTTTACCCCATTTCTTAATCCCCGCCTCCTACACACCTGCTACCCCACCTGCTCTTCCACCCCCCACTGACCACTGAATACATAGTTAACAGCCTTCACAGGTAATGCATTGCTTGGTGGAAGCATGCTGCGTGCTACTATGGTACAGTGGGTTTGCATAAGTGGTCTCATAAGTGCTTTCTAGCTGATCTGAGCTGTGTGTGTGTGTGTGTGTGTGTGTGTGTGTGTGTGTGTGTGTGTGTGTGTGTGTGTGTGTGTGTGTGTGTGTGTGTGTGTGTGTGTGTGTGTGTGGAGTTGGGTCGGTCCGGCAGAGCTTCACGCCTCGTCTACCTCAGTAATGACCCCCTCCTCTGGGCCTCGTCCTCTCCAGACAGGCCAGCAGCCGAGGGCAGGGGCCGGAACATTCTCACCAGATTGCTTTTCAAGTCCCAAAATGTATCCTTTTCCAGCCCTCGTTTGCTGGAAAGACAGTTCCTTTTCTCTTCTTTCTTCTATCTCATCCTTTACTCTTTCTGATCCTCTCATCCTGTAGGTTGGTTGTAGATGGGTAGGGGTCAGAGGTCAGGGGAAGGAGCTAAGCCTGAGGACAGGTGTTTTTAAGATCCCAGGGGAGTTAGTGGATATTGTGGACAGTAGCTTACTCTCTGTTTCACTGAAACACATCCTTCTGGTTCAGTCATTTGGAGTTGATACATGTTTTTTCTCATCATAACTGAAGAGTATTAGGTAATTATCACCATCATGCTTTGTTTTTAGCTGTGCTTTTAGGTGAATAGCAGGACTGTAAACAGGACCAGTGTTTTGTCATGTCATAAGTAGACATTGTTGTTTCCCAGGTTTGCGTCTGCAGGAGACGATGGTCTGGTGTTGGTGTGGAACGTTGAGGTGAGCCATTTGTCTGGGAGGGGAGATCGAGGGGGGATGTAGGAACATATAAACATCCAACGGCTTTGAGCAATAGCTGGGTAGACTATTTGAAACGATAAAGCAAGAATAAAGGGTAGTAGTGTTTTAGTAACACCAATAGGTGGCAGTGTTGTGAATATATTTTGAATAATATGAATTGCCGTGTGTTTGTGTGTTCTCAGACAGGAGAGAGGCTGCTGGAACTAAGGGGTCACTCCCAGCAGATAACGGCCATGACAGCCTACACACACACCAGTGGAGAGAACACACACACCTCCCTCATCACAGCTTCCTCGGACCGCACCCTCAGTGTATCTTTACACACGCACGCACGCACGCACGCACGCACGCACGCACGCACGCACGCACGCACGCACGCACGCACGCACGCACGCACGCACGCACACACACACACACACACACACACACACACACACACACACACACACACACACACACACACACACACACACACACACACACAAAGCCCTGTTGTTGTGTTTCCTGAGTGTTGTGGTTCAGCTGTGGGACCCAGAGACAGGCAACAGGGTTCAGACCGTCTCAGACCTCCAGTCCTCTGTCAAGGTATGTTCATCTGCTTTTCATCTGTTGGCAACACCTCATTTTACCCAACTGTTTCCACTTTAAAGAATGCAACTCGTTACCTAGTGCTGTGTGCTTTTTCAAGTTAAGTTTTTATTGTCAAGTACAGTGAAATGCCTTTCTTGCTTGCTCTTTCGCAACAATGCAGTAGTACATATTAGTAGTACTATAAAACAGTCAAGTAGAACTAAAACACACAAGAAATAGAAGTAAGAAGAACAAGAGAAGTAAGCAAGCTATATACAGGGTCAGTTCCAGGGTCAGTGCCAATAGCATATTGGTTCGGTTACAAGTCCAACGCTCTAACCACTAGGCTACCCGCCGCCCCACGTAATGTCTTATGTAATTACCTTTAACATGTAGTGTCTAAAATATCTTGTCATTTCAAAAGAAAGTGATGAATGTTTTGTTGCTCAAATATTTTTTTATTGAACACATACAAGAAACAAAATAAGATATACAGAACAAGTAAACAGAAAGCAGAGGGCAGATGCCACCCCCCATAATTTGGTAGAGGGAACTTCCTTCCTTTTCCAAAACAACAAGATATTCTTTTGTTGCCGAAATGAGACTAAGAGATGAGTTGTTTTTGGGGCTAGGTTAATCTGTTTAGGGTTTCTGACACTCCCAGGATGATCAGAAGCTGGTCTGGGTCAATTAAAGTCTCCAGAACCTCAGAGAGGATCCTAAAAATTCCACACCAATAACTATGCAAGTTAGAGCATAGGGCACAGCAGTGGAATAGTGTACCCTCCGCTGCATGACATTTATCACACAGGAGAGGTATCAGGAAATATTCTATGCAGTTTAGTTTTGGAATAGGGTAATCTATGCAAGATCTTGAATTGTGTAAGACAATGTCTGGAGGTAATGGAGCAGGTGTGGATATACTCCCAGCTATCTTCCCAGTCTGCTCCAGAAACGTCAGGACCTAGCTCTTCCTCCCATTTTGCCTTAATGGCATCTGTAGAAGGTGTGCTAACAGATTGGAAAGTGTCATATAGACGAGATATCAGTTTTTCTGAGGTGGGACACATTTTCATGGATCCGTCCAACATGGAAGGTTTAGCATTTCCAAATGTAGGAAGATGTTTTCTAACAAAGTCTCTAATCTGTAGGGATCTGAAAAAGTTACTTCTGGGAAGATTATAGGTTTCCCTCAGCAAATCAAAGGAGGCAAAGGTCCCTTCTATATAAAAATCCTCTATGGTATCGATCCCTAGTTCTCCCTATCGCTCAAAGGTGTTATCAAGGTTAGAGGGGACAAAGGACGCATTCTTCGCAGTAGGGAGTAGAATAATATTGGTACAAGGTCAAAATGGAACTTAGTTTGCTTCAGATACGGACTGTGCTATGTATAATAGGATTGTTACCATAATGTGACATCTCCAAATTGACGGGACAAAATCACAGCGTCAATAGAAAAAGGGCGGCTATCCTCACGCTCCATACTAAGCCAGCTGCGTCATCCAGACAAAACATAAGAGCACAGAGGTTAGCTGACCAATAGTAAAATATAACATTTGGGGGAGACAGTCCTTCCATCTTGGACTTCCAGAGGTGTTTTTACCACTCCTGTGTGTTTTATAATCCCAGATGAATGGATTGATAATTGAGTCCAGTTGTTTATGAAAGGATTTAGGTATGAATACCGGGATGTTCTGGAATAGGTAAAGCAGTTGCGGGAGGAAGACCATTTTAATGGCATTAATTCTTCCGAGCAGGGAAATTAAATTGGAAGAGTTCTCCAAAATTGTACGTTTGCAGTTGTCAAAAAAAAAATATATATTTTTGTACCCTTAAGTGTGTACATTGCTGTATTTATATGTGGGATATTATTTTTCAACAAGAGAAGTTCATGAAGTGTGCGTCTTTAAATGTTCATTTGGGAGGGGGTTCAAGTATTAATTGAAATATTTGCAATTTTTTTTATTTTTTATTTCACCTTAATTTAACCAGGTAGGCTAGTTGAGAACAAGTTCTCATTTACAACTGCGACCTGGCCAAGATAAAGCAAAGCAGTGCGACAAAAACAACAACACAGAGTTAGACATTGGATAAACACACGTACAGTCAATAACAATAGAAAAAACAAAGTCTAAATACAGTGTGTGCAAATGGCGTGAGGATGTAGGCAATAAATAGGCCATAGTAGTGACGTAATTACAATTTAGAAAATTAACACTGGAGTGATAGATGATAATGTGCAAGTAGAAATACTGGTGTGCAAAAGAGCAAAAAGTAAATAAAAACAATATGGGGATGAGGTATGTAGATTGGATGGGCGATTTAGGTGAAAGGTGACTGGGGGTGGGGTATATGCAACAATGGTAGAATGGTAATTAGTCTCCATAGGTTGATAATGACACCCTTCTCCAAGTGATTCTATTGTTTAGGTGGAGATATACAGTGGGGCAAAAAAGTATTTAGTCAGCCACCAATTGTGCAAGTTCTCCCACTTAAAATGATGAGAGAGGCCTGTAATTTTCATCATAGGTACACTTCAACTATGACAGACAAAATGAGAAAAAAAATCCAGAAAATCACATTGGAGGATTTTTAATAAATTTATTTGCAAATTATGGTGGAAAATAAGTATTTGGTCACCTACAAACAAGCAAGATTTTTGGCTCTCACAGACCTGTAACTTCTTCTTTAAGAGGCTCCTCTGTCCTCCACTCGTTACCTGTATTAATGGCACCTGTTTGAACTTGTTATCAGTATAAAAGACACCTGTCCACAACCTCAAACAGTCACACTCCAAACTCCACTATGGCCAAGACCAAAGAGCTGTCAAAGGACACCAGAAACAAAATTGTAGACCTGCACCAGGCTGGGAAGACTGAATCTGTAATAGGTAAGCAGCTTGGTTTGAAGAAATCAACTGTGGGAGCAATTATTAGGAAATGGAAGACATACAAGACCACTGATAATCTCCCTCGATCTGGGGCTCCACGCAAGATCTCACCCCATGGGGTCAAAATGATCACAAGAACGGTGAGCAAAAATCCCAGAACCACACGGGGGGGCCTAGTGAATGACCTGCAGAGAGCTGGGACCAAAGTAACAAAGCCTACCATCAGTAACACAATACGCCGCCAGGGACTCAGATCCTGCAGTGCCAGACGTGTCCCCCTGCTTAAGCCAGTACATGTCCAGGCCAGTCTGAAGTTTGCTAGAGAGCATTTGGATGATCCTGAAGAAGATTGGGAGAATGTCATATGGTCAGATGAAACCAAAATAGAACTTTTTGGTAAAAGCTCAACTCGTCGTGTTTGGAGGACAAAGAATGCTGAGTTGCATCCAAAGAACACCATACCTACTGTGAAGCATGGGGGTGGAAACATCATGCTTTTGGGCTGTTTTTCTGCAAAGGGACCAGGACGACTGATCAGTGTAAAGGAAAGAATGAATGGGGCCATGTATCGTGAGATTTTGAGTGAAAACCTCCTTCCATCAGCAAGGGCATTGAAGATGAAACGTGGCTGGGTCTTTCAGCATGACAATGATCCCAAACACACCGCCCGGGCAACGAAGGAGTGGCTTCGTAAGAAGCATTTCAAGGTCCTGGAGTGGCCTAGCCAGTCTACAGATCTCAACCCCATAGAAAATCTTTGGAGGGAGTTGAAAGTCCGTGTTGCCCAGCAACAACCCCAAAACATCACTGCTCTAGAGGAGATCTGCATGGAGGAATGGGCCAAAATACCAGCAACAGTGTGTGAAAACCTTGTGAAGACTTACAGAAAACGTTTGACCTCTGTCATTGCCAACAAAGGGTATATAACAAAGTATTGAGATAAATAAGTATTTGGTCAATAACAAAAGTTTTCCACCATAATTTGCAAATAAATTCATTAAAAATCCTACAATGTGATTTTCTGGATTTTTTTCCCCTCATTTCGTCTGTCATAGTTGAAGTGTACCTATGATGAAAATTACAGGCCTCTCTCATCTTTTTAAGTGGGAGAACTTGCACAATTAGTGGCTGACTAAATCCTTTTTTGCCCCACTGTAAGTGGGTGTGGGTGGGTGGGTACGTGTGTACTCTTATCGTTCTATCTCTGCTAGTGTCTGCTGGTGTTGGAGCGGTTGTGTGTGTGGGTGTCGGGAGGAAATGAGTTGTGTGTGTGGAACAGAGACTTCCAGCTGCAGTGTCAGAGCCAGCACCACGACGACACAGGTAATAACACAGAGATCATGTTAGGATACATTCATTCATAATGCACTATTCACACATTACCCTCATGGTACACACAGAGAAACCAGGATTACGGTTCAGTTGCCACAAAAGGGAGGAACATTTTTTAAAGGAAGGGAGTACTGTCTGATCTTGTCCATTTAGCCCCACCTTTTCACTCCATTTGATAAAAGGCTTACTGTCGCTTACTGTCGATTCAATGTTAGTCTTGTGTTGTGTCTCAAGGAATCAGTGCCACGGTGGAGTTGCCTAAGAACTGTATAGCAGCAGCTATGGACAAAGAGATAGGTGAGTAGTACTAGTAACCATGGTTGTAGTCCTGTATTCTTTATGAATCTTTGCGTTATATCTGTTTTGAAGGTAAACACTCTCCCTCCCTCTGTGTAGTGATTTTCAGGCTGACCATGTCCACAGGGTCCCAGTTGTCTGTGTCAGAGGTCAGACGTCTATCTGACCACCAGGACAGCATCCACGCTCTAATCAACATCAATGGTCAGCCTTTATCTCTTCATCATCTCACATTTACATTTGACATGTTAGTCATTCAGCAGATGCTCTTATCCAGAGCCCCTTATATATAATGTTTACATACCCTACATTACTCATCTCATATGTATATACTGTACTCGATACCATCTACTGCATCTTGCCTATGCCGTTCTGTACCATCACTCATTCATATATCCTTATGTACATATTCTTTATCCCTTTACACTTGTGTGTATAAGGTAGTTGTTGTGGAATTGTTAGGTTAGATTACTCATTGGTTATTACTGCATTGTCGGAACTAGAAGCACAAGCATTTCGCTACACTCGCAGTAACATCTGCTAACCATGTGTATGTGACAAATAAAATTTGATTTGATTAGTGCAATCATCTTAAGATAGCAAGGTGAGACAACCAAGTATCACTGTCGTAGTAAGTACATTTTCCTCAATAAAGAGGTTATATGCATATGACCTAGCAGGTCTGATAGAGAGAGCACTTTGCTGATGTCAAATACACTGAGTGTATTTGACATCAGTAAGGACACCTTCCTAATATTGAGTTGCACCCCTCTCCCTCCCTCTTGCCTTCAGAACAACCTCAATTCATCAGGGTATGGACTCTACAAAGTGTCAAAAGTGTTCCACAGGGATGCTGGCCCATTTTGACTCCAAAGCTTCCCACAGTTGTGTCAAGTTGGCTGGATGTCCTTTGGGTGGAGGACCATTATTGATACACACATGAAACTGTTGAGCATGACAAATACAGCAGCGCTGCAGTTCTTGATACACTCAAAGCGGTGTTCTTGGCACCTACCACCATACCCTGTTCAAAGGCACTTAAATATTTTGTCTTGGTCATTCACCCTCTGAATGACACACATACACAATCCATGTCTCAAGGCTTAGAAATCCTTCTTTAACCTGTCTCCTCCCCTTCATCTACACTGATTGAAGAGACATCAATAAGGGATCATAGCTTTTTCCTGGATTCACCTGGTCAGTCTTCAGTATGTCTTGGAAAGAGCAGGTGTCCTTAATGCTTTGTACAGTGTATATTTCAGGTTGACATGGTTTAACTTAAACTGAAGCTAAACCTTGACCGGGCAGTCTGGGATTTGAATTTCTGAGGTTCTAATTCACAAAACTCTATGGTATCTTCCTCCTTCCCCTCTTCCTCTTCCTCCTACTCCTCCTCTACCTCTTCTTTTTCAGATGGCCTATTTGCCAGTGGGTCTCATGTTGGCGAGCTGATCCTGTGGGACGCTGTTGATTGGACGATTATGGCCTATGAGCACATCCTGTGGGAGGAGTCTCAGACCGACACCCAGGCTGAGATCCGATTGGCCGCTCCGAAACCCAGTGAGATGTCCATCCAACAGCTGACATCCGATGGAGAGGTGAGTACCCAAAGTGTTTTGACATGGTGAGCTTATTTTAGCTTGAAAGTCAGTCTTGTTAATCAAGTCTCTGTGTCCCGACTATCTTCTCTGTATACATCAATGATGTCGCTCTTGCTGCTGGTGAGTCTCTGATCTACCTCTACGCAGACGACACTATTCTGTATACTTCTGGCCCTTCTTTTGACACTGTGTTAACAACCCTCCAGGCGAGCTTCAATGCCATACAACTCTCCTTCCGTGGCCTCCAATTGCTCTTAAATACAAGTAAAACCAAATGCATGCTCTTCAACCGATCGCTGCCTGCACCTGCCCGCCTGTCCAACATCACTACTCTGGACGGCTCTGACTTAGAATATGTGGACAACTACAAATACCTAGGTGTCTGGTTAGACTGTAAACTCTCCTTCCAGACTCACATCAAACATCTCCAATCCAAAGTTAAATCTAGAATTGGCTTCCTATTCCGCAACAAAGCATCCTTCACTCATGCTGCCAAACATACCCTTGTAAAACTGACCATCCTACCAATCCTCGACTTCGGTGATGTCATTTACAAAATAGCCTCCAAAACCCTACTCAATAAATTGGATGCAGTCTATCACAGTGCCATCCGTTTTGTCACCAAAGCCCCATATACTACCCACCACTGCGACCTGTACACTCTCGTTGGCTGGCCCTCGCTTCATACTCGTCGCCAAACCCACTGGCTCCAGGTCATCTACAAAACCCTGCTAGGTAAAGTCCCCCCTTATCTCAGCTCGCTGGTCACCATAACAGCACCTACCTGTAGCACGCGCTCCAGCAGGTATATCTCTCTGGTCACCCCCAAAACCAATTCTTCCTTTGGCCGCCTCTCCTTCCAGTTCTCTGCTGCCAATGACTGGAACGAACTACAAAAATCTCTGAAACTGGAAACACTTATCTCCCTCACTAGCTTTAAGCACCAGCTGTCAGAGCAGCTCATAGATTACTGCACCTGTACATAGCCCATCTATAATTTAGCCCAAACAACTACCTCTTTACCTACTGTATTTATTTATTTTGCTCCTTTGCACCCCTTTATTTCTATCTCTACTTTGCACCTTCTTCCACTGCAAACCAACCATTCCAGTGTTTTTTTTAACTTGCTATATTGTATTTACTTCGCCACCATGGCCTTTTTTTATATTTTTATTTATATATATTTTTTATTTGCCTTCACCTCCCTTATCTCACCTCACTTGCTCACATTGTATATAGACTTATTTTTCACTGTATTATTGACTGTATGTTTGTTTTACTCCATGTGTAACTATGTGTTGTTGTATGTGTCGAACTGCTTTGCTTTATCTTGGCCAGGTCGCAATTGTAAATGAGAACGTGTTCTCAATTTGCCTACCTGGTTAAATAAAGGTGAAATAAAATAAATAAATAAAATAAAAAGTCAAGTCAACTGGTATTTAAAGTGCATTATCACAAGGTCTCAATACACGACAAATGAATGATCTAATCTTTTATCATCTCTTTCTCCCTAGCTTATGGTGGCTGCAGTGGGCAGTGGTCTGTATGTGTACAGCGTCATCACTAAGAGTGTTGTGGCCTACAGGAAGACAGCCCACGACTCCAACATACTACACACCATGTTGCTGCCTGATGGGTAATCAAATCACACCTGCTCTTATTAAGAGACCCACTGTTTGCTGTTCCCAAGCTCTTTATCTCAGCCACAACAATGTTATCAAACATAATGGTCTTTATCAGGTTTCACACGTCACCTGTGTCATTCTCTCTTCTGTAAGGTACATGTGTGTCACACTGCAGTATTTTTATAGATTTCTTATAGTGTGTGTGTGTTGCAGGGGGCTGATGTCGTGCTCCGAGGATGGCAGTGTGAGGATTTGGGAGATGCAGGACCTCCTGTTACCTGCAGAACCAGCCTCTGCAGGTGAGTTACACACACACACACACACACACACACACACACATACACACAGAGAGAGACGCAGAGCAGTCAGTGTAGTGGTGGGATCAGAGGAGGGCTTGGCTAGACAGACTATGGCAGTGATGTCACTAGCCTAGGCTAGCGTCTATACTAATCCTACACAGCTGCCTTTGGCTTTGAAGTGGATTGGAGTGCTCCTCTGAGTCTGAGCTGTGGTCCTTTCTCTCCTTCCCTTTCTCTGTCTCTTTATTTTTTCTCTCTCTCTTTCTCGTTCTGCTCATCCATCACTTCACCACAGCTCAGAGCTCAGAGTCTGTCAGTGTGATGCCTCCTTCTTGAAGCACTATCATCAGTCAGCGAACACACACTCAGCCAAATCACATTTCCTGAGTTGGTTTTTCTTTTTGCACTTCCACTATAATTTATAAGGAAGGGAAAATATACATTTTGGTGTTTTGGGATTTTTATTGCCTTTTTATTGTCCATATTAAGATAAATGTTTTCATGTGAAAAAATGTGACAAGCCCCTAGGGGCAGGCGGTCTACAGTCACGTCTTATTGGATGGTTGTGGAATGTTTCTCATCCCAGAGCTGTGCCCACTGCTTGACGTCTCGTGGTGATGACGTCATGGCTGATAGAGTCCATGTGCCAAACCTGTCTGGTTGCCGAGTCCATCTGAAAAGTCACAGCATCAGCTTTCTATTAAAATCTCTCTCTGTCTCTCTCTTCTCTCTGTCTCCATCCTCCAGGGTTCTTTGGGATGTGGACTTTCGGCAGGTCCAATAAGCAGGCGGGGCCTCCGGTGAAGAAGGTTCTTGAACTCCCCAGTCTCAGAACATTGGAACTGACGGGCGACCTGATTGGACACTCAGGGGCCGTGCAGGTATGATGTCACGTAATAATCAACGGACAACATTTAGACAAATATCCTATTTATACATGTTACCATTTCTGTGTATTTGTGCGTTTTTGCTTGTGTGTCCTCTCCAGATGTTTGTGAGTTTTGGGGAGAAGGGTCTGGTAACATGTTCTACAGACCACCTGCTGATTGCATGGAAGAACAGAGAGAGAGAGTCTCACCTCCGTAGTCTCGCCCTCTTCAAAAAACTGGAGGAGAACGGGGGGCTCTGACCCCCCCACCTGTCAGTCATTAACACAATTATTTATGATTTTACAGAACACTTTCTACTGGAAGTCAAGGTTTTAAAGAGGGTGGAATGTATTTGTTTCTAGGTGTTGTTATTTCACTGTCTCTGAGGTTCATGGATGTGTCTATATATATATATGTACAATGTGATGGATATTTCTTTAACATGTTTGTTGGTTCAGTGATTTTACAACGTGTGAAATTCTGTGTGTTTCAAGTCTTCAATTTTAATCTGATGTTCTTATATATGCCTGTCTTCAAGTTGGTCACACATTTATTTGCCAAATGTCTGTATGGTTATTTGAACTATTTTTACCCCACAGTTGCTTGTTTTTTAAAGCCTAAAAATAATGTCACAAATTAAAGATACAACTGGTCACAAACACCATATTGCAGGATATGTATATTTTAAAAATGTTTATTGTTTCTCACTAATACATTTAAAAAGTATTGACAAAGATAACCAAAATCAGACGTCCTCTGACAGAGACCAGAAAAGACTGAAATCATATCCACTCAACTCTGGAGGATCCAACCAGAACAGCTTTATAAACAACTAAAGCCTCAAACCATAAAATCCTTCCAAAATACATAAAACATTACCATTATACTTTACAGTTGCCTTTTCACGGCCAATAATGACAAAACAATGAATAATTACTTAAAAAAATAGAGCTTGTATACATTAACGCTTGTGGAGTTTCTATTGGTTGTTCTGAAGGAAAGGGAATGGCACGTTCTCTGTATCCATTGATGCCAGTCTCTGACCAATGACAGAGCCTGGTTAACATGACATCACAGGAGATGTCAGCCATGCTCTCACCTCAGCAGAAACGGTTTGTTTTGGGGGGAAAAGAGAGGAAAGGAGGTGAAGCATGAGGGTGACATCAGATTTGACCACATCTCACTGGACAACTGAAACAAAAGTCAATAAAAACATTGTTCTATTAAAAATAGATGAAGCTCAATGGAGAACAGTTCATGGGACACTACATAGTGGGTTGTTGAAGTCAGCAGTAGCTAGGTAGTATCCAGTGTCGTATATCAGGGAAACTATCAAAGCCTTGACAGAGTGAGCAATGGGAAGAGGTTGTAAGGCATTTGTCTTACCATGTTCTGAAACTAGCAGTCATTGTCAAAGAGATGGTTCTCTCCATAATACCTGTAGTATTCACCTGTCCAGGGTCAGTCTCAAATGACCCCATGTTCCCCACAAAGCACACTTAATTTGTCACTATATGGGGAATAGGGTGCCATTTAGGACATTAATATACTGTGATACTCTGACGAACCAGAGAACGAGGAGTTGAGGAATGTGAGACATGAGCCAGCTTAAAATTCTAAAGTAAAATAGGCCTACTCTGGCTTAGTCTAGTGGCTTTGTTCAGCTGCTCACTAACCCAAACAAACCGTTACATGAAACCAAACAAACCATTTGAAGCTAAATTAACCACATGAATCCAAACAAACCATTCGAAGCCAAACAAACCTTTTAAAGCTAAACAGACCATTTGAAGCCAAACAAACCATTTGAAGCTGAAGGAACACTGTTTCAGAGGAGAGGAGCAAAGTAAGGCACCTTGAAGAAGATCACTGTTCCTTCGGTTAACTACGTACCCCAGTTTAGTTTCTCTTGGTTGAATTTACACACATGCACAAGCACTTTGAACTCAGAACTTACCACCCATTCATAACACATCTGACCATAGCTGCAGGAAGATGTTTGGGGGGGGTGTCATAGAATATTTTTTGGGGGCACGCGCTACAGACGGCTATATATCGGTCTGATAATAGAGGACTAGTAAATGCCCAGTGCACTACCTCTGTAATTTAAAAAAATCAAAATATCAGATTTTTCAGGGGAGACACCAGCACCCTCAGCACCCCTACTTCCAGCAGGCTATGCCTTTGACTGCCTGTCTTGTATGTCTACTGTGTAGCTGCACAAGGAAATTATTAGGAAAAAATAAATACAATAAAAAATAAAAGACATTATTGGAACTGCATTTCCCACTGCCAACCAATGGAGGGAGACAGCTACACAGTAATGTGTTTTAGATGACGGGAAGGGGATGATAATGTCATGTTCAATCTTGTTTTAATAGCAGAGTCGGAGTTGAAAACCAAACAGAACCAAGCAGCAGTACAGGGTACTGGGAGCTGGCCTGATGGTCTCTTTTCCTAGAGAGGATCCAAAGACAGGGTCAATCTAGAATTACCCCATATTCCCCATAGAATGCACTACCATTCTGTACTGCACTTTATAGGCAATAGGTGCTTTTAACACGCAACTGTGTAAGCTCCAAAAGCTAAGTGTGCCAGTGTCTCTCACCACATACATCTCTGCCCCAAAAGTAGTGCACTACATAGGGAATAGTTTGAGCCAGGGCCATCCAAGTCTTTCATGCTGTGTCTCTCCCATGGTGGTTTCATCAGGCTGCTGTGAGGTGGCTCTCTGCTCAGACCACACTGCCATGCTACATCATAACGGACCAGCAACACGCTATGGGGACACAGGAGGGACAAAAAGCAGTTGGAAAATAAAATGTACTCCTACGTACAACTGCACTGCACACCAGAGAATAACTTGAATGTTAGAAATCAATGGGTTGGTTGTGCTTGGAATATTAACTTGCTTAGCCACTGCTCTCATGTTGCGATACTATAATTCGTTTCCTTCATATTTGGAGATTACAATTATCAACAGTATGTGTACACATCAATGTGCCTAGTTAAATAAAGGTTAAATAAAATAAATAAATAAAACATGCCTTTGATATTTAAATGGATACACTGGAACTTTATGACCTTTTTGAAGTAATGAATTATGATTAGCTTCAATGCAAGCTGTCATAAATATTACACTTAGCCTCCTGTAGGTCAGATAATTCACAACTTATTTGGTTTATAAGTGAAGATCAACAGTACTTAATATAGTGCTATTTTCTCCCACTTGTCGCTAATAGTGTTGTAATTCTGTTCTAATACTGTTTCCATTAAGCCCCAGTGTTGACAGGATAGTTGTCTTTTAAGAGCCATGTGGAGCAGAGTTCCAGAGGGGGCTGAGTGAGAGCTGGTTCTAGCCCCAGAGGGGAGCCTGATGGTGAGCTAGCTGCATGTCAGGCATGGCTCTCTGCACAGAGCTCTGGTTCTCCCCCATAGAGAGAGATATTACAGCAGTCAGTTCAGCTGGGCTCTAGAAACCTCCTAGGTATGGAGCGAACACAGACCTCTTACTGCACTGGGGCTGCTGCCAAACACACACAAACACGCACGCGCACACACACACACACACACACACACACACACACACACACACACACACACACACACACACACACACACACACACACACACACACACACACACACACACACACACACACACACACACACTGTATGATTCTGCCTGACAGGGTTTATCAGAGCTCAATATTACTTAATACTTTCAGCTGGCGAGAGAACAAGTTAAGTGGAGTTACAATTTACAGTTGTCTGTTTGGTTGGAAGAGTGAGTACAGTGTGCATGTGCTGGAGTGGACTGATTTCTCTCTACATGCTTTAGTTCTGTAATCATTCCGTGATCTCTCCTCTTTTAGCTGTAGAAGTTACAGTATAATGAAGCTTGGTACCCATCTCAGCAGTACTACATACTACAGTAGAGAGACAGAAAGGTACAGTATGAGAAGAAACAGCAGACTATTGTCTGAGAGAAGAGAGCAGAAAAACAGACAGGAAAAATAAAAGATTTTGAGAGTGACTTTGAGCTGCTAAAGTGCAGTTGGTTTGTATAATGTTGGTCCTCACCCCTCAGGCTGGGACTGATTGGTTGGTGTCACCCCTCAGGCTGGGACTGATTGGTTGGTGCCACCCCTCAGGCTTAGACTGATTGGTTGGTCCTCACCTCTCAGGCTGGGACTGATTGGTTGGTGTCACCCCTCAGGCTGGGACTGATTGGTTGGTCCTCACCTCTCAGGCTGGGACTGATTGGTTGGTCCTCACCCCTCAGGCTGGGACCGATTGGTTGGTCCTCATCCCTCAGGCTGGGACCGATTGGTTGGTCCTCATCCCTCAGGCTGGGACCGATTGGTTGGTCCTCACCCCTCAGGCTGGGACCGATTGGTTGGTCCTCACCCCGCAGGCTGGGACTGATTGGTTGGTCCTTACCCTAAGGCCGGGACAGATGGTAAGGAGGACTGTAGAGTCCAATTAGGGGCTAAATAAGGATGTAGAGGGGTC